>NW_006922239.1:759598-773630 GCF_000298275.1 Orycteropus afer afer
GCCCAACCTTCCTTCCGAGGAGTGGCTGGTGGGTTTGAACCGCCAGCCTTCTGGTTAGCAGTCAAGTGCTTTAGCCACTATGCTACCAGAGCTCCTTAATAGGGTTAAGGGTCTAGAAATCTGAATAAAGAAATGTGTGTGAGTGGATACATGAGTTATACTATGAAAGATGCATAGATGATGTTATTCTTGGTATGTTCTTTCTGTGCTTTGTGCCACCTGAATTCTGGATAAATAAAGTACGTTTAAGACCTCCTTTTTGGCAAAAAGAACATGCTATATGAGTCCATAATAGACATTAGAGAGACAAGGTACTGGTGATGCCAATGGACTTTGATCGATGAAATACTAACCAAAGTGCGAAATTAATGAGAATGAGATGTCCTATTTCCAAGTATGTTACATATGATGCAAACTGGGTAATATAAAATTAAATATTCACTTTTTCGCTGCTACCTAAACCTTATTAAGATTCTACCCTCATCCTATTAAGGCTCCATAAGCCTAAATCTTAAAAGAAAACAGTCAAATGTCATCATAATATACAAACTTAATCCTAGATATTAAGTACTTTCCTTTTCTTCCATGGTTTATTATATTCACTCCCTTTCTGGTGACCCTCTTGCGTTTCTATTTAAATAGTTGTTGTTTCCATTTAAATAACAACATGAAACATGGATTAGTTCTCACATTTCTATCCCACACAGGTAACCAAACAAGCCTTTTAATCAAGAGTACAGACAGATATACTGAAAGATTTCTTTAACTGCTCTGGTTTAACCTCCCTTTAACTCAGCTGCTGGAGCCTACATAGCCTGTGGGCTATCTTCCTTCATCTCAAATATGTGATCAAGAAGCTTTCTTGTAAGGGATCTCTGGATTCCACATTTCACTTGTTTTTGTATTGAGATGGTGCCAGATCTCAATGTCAGGCTGGCCACTAAAGAGTGGCTGCCAACCTTCTGCTCAGTTTACCTCCCAATTTCTGTAACTCAAGCCGGTAGGTCCTTGTGCTCTAGTTCCTTCCTGATCATTCCCCAGATAACAACAGAGACATAGCACAGTAGTTAAGGTTATGTGTCAACTTGTCTGGGCCTAGTTTTGCTTGTCTGTGTAGCTGGATGTAGTTATTCCCCATGAGACTAGTAATCAACTCTGTGGTGGAATGTACTGGATCATCTGAGTAGGGATGTGGTCTTCTTCCAGAATAGAAGAAGATGCTTTGAGAAAGGTCTTTGAGCTTTTGGCATGCTGGACCCTGAGTGTAGCCCATTCTTCACTTGGCAGCCTGCCAGGTTGTCTGCCGATCTTGGGACTGTGTCTGGGCTTGAACTAGTGTCCTGCCGTATTGCTTGGTAACCTTGGGACTGTGTCATTTTCCTTCTAGCCTCCTAAACTTTAGAAAATAAATCCCTGTTTGTTAAAGCCACCTGTTTGTGGTGTTTTCTGTTAGAGTGGCACTAAAGGATGAAAACAGATTACAATCAATGTAATGAAACAAAATGTGTATGAAGTATTGTATGGAAAATGAATTTGCTCTATAAACTTTCACCTGAATCACAATTCAAAAAAAAGGGAATACTTTTTTTTTTTAAAGAAAAACAGTATAAAAAATAGTCTGTATTCAGTTGAAACATAACAAGAGTCAAAGTTAGCATAATTTCTTAGGCACAAATAAGCATCTTGAGGGAGTAGGTCACTAGGCCTGTGGGCTGCGGACCATGGTAGCAGAGGACATCAAGCTCAATAGGCACAACATGGTATACAAAAATGTTGTTCTACATCTTCCTTTGGTGAGCAGCTACTGGGTTCTTAAAAGCTTGCGAGCTGCCTTCTATGTGGCAGCTATTGGTCTCTCGTCCTCTGGAGCAAAGAAGAGTGAAGAAAATCCAAGACACACAGAAATGGTCCAAAGGACCATGTGATTCTCAACCTATATGAAGCATCCAATGTGACTTATATGCCATTCTCAATCTATATGACCTAGAGACCAGAAGAAATAGGTTGTGCCTGGCTACCCATACCAACCTCTTGGAAGGAATCAACATTGGAGATCCTGTGTAGATTGGGAGACATATGTGGAACAAAACTCAAAATCATAAAAAAGACCAGGCTTAATGGTCTGATAGAGACTGGTGAAACCCTTGAAACTCTAGTGTGAGTCACTCTATAGGGTTTCTCACACTCCTGTGGCTTAACTCTCAGCCAAACAATAGACCAGCCTAGGAGGGGTCGCTATGAGTCGGGGCTGACTCGTAGACAGCAAATAACAACAACAAGGAGCTGACCACCTGCAGCAGGGAGATGCATTCCTCAGAAGAATCAGCCAAGGGAGATCAGAAGGGCAGCACTTGCACAGGGAGAAATGTAGGGAGGGAGGAATGTGGAGACAAAAAGGACCCAGGGAAGGAGTAATCACAGCAAGTGTGAGGTGGGATGTTACACTGTGGGGAATATAACCATATCACTGAACAAAATGTGAATATGAACTGTTGAATGTAAATGAATCTACTCTGTACAATTTCATCCAAATCACAATAAAAACTTGAAAAAACAAAAGATTACAGTCAAGAGAACCCTGTGACGCTCAGTTCCACCGTAACAAGTGAGCCCCCAGGAGATAGAGGTCCATTCTGTGGCATCCCACGACAACAACAAAGAGAGAGATAGACAGAGAGAGAAAGAGAGAGAGAGAGAGAAAACATCAGAAAGAGCTAAGTGATATTGTGCCACTTGGGGTCATTATGAGTTGAAATTGACTTTGATGGCACCTAACACATTCTTTAGAAGAAAATCCCTGAGTCTGGTCCACACTCAGGGTCACATAGAATGTGGAGACCAGGAGGTAGGATCATTGAGGGCTATTGTGCAGTGTGCCCAGCCCCTAGTTCCAGAAGAGGTACTGGATCAGATTCTACATATAATGGAGGTTATTGGCCAGAGGGTGGCGATGTCTGATTTTCTTGACTCCCAACCCCCTGGTGGTGCAGACTGACAAATGAGGTCAGGAGAGCAAGTGACTTTCCCAGGATCATACCTCCTGAACCAGCCCTGTTTTGAGGTGTACACCATGCTGATTCCTACCTCTTCTTGAAACTCTTCCATCTCTGAGTTTGTGCATTAGCTTCATGTGACAGCACCCACGGGTTCATAGGTGTTATCTCACATCCACTTTCTGACCTGCCTAGGAAGGAGATGCCAGAATGATCTCCATGGTGTGGGTGGGGAGACTGGGGAGATCTCTGAGAAATACCTAGACTTTTCCAGGGTCACAAACTGCTTAAGAGGGATGAGCTGTGTCTGAAGTGAATTGAACTCTGTCTGCTCCAATCTGGGGCTCTGGCTGCACTCAGGCCTTTCCCAGGTTCTGGGGGGGACTGTGCTGGTGCCACCATGTACATTTATGGAGATGACGTGGGGAAAAGTGAGCATTCAGCAGCCCAGAGCAGCCTTTGGGGAGCTCCTAGCTGAGGTCAGGCTATGATCATGTGACCCAGGATATGACCTCATTTCCTTGGCAATGGAGTACACAGAACTTAGAACCCTGGTAACTAGGCCCTCACATTGTAGAGACAGCCACTAGGCCAGATCACTTGAGTGGAGACACTCAAACCATGAGGATGCTGTCTAGTTGCCTCTCGTTTTCCCTTGTATCCAACCTGGAGAAATCCAGTTTGACCCTTTTCCGAAGGTTGAGATGTGGTCTCAGTTCCCACACCCGAAGGCTCTGGCCATTTTCGAAAAAGAATCAGAAGGTAACACAGGGTGGCCCAAGGTGGTCAGTGCAGCCCAGGCCACTGCTGTGACTCCACCTAGGTGCCCCACACTCCCTCCCCCATGTCATACCAGCCCTTTTCTTGGTGGGGTCCTTGGTTCCAAAGAGGGCAGGGAGGAAAGAACGGCAGACTTGATGAGGCAGAAAGTTGTTGGATGAGGCAGGGTCTATTTGGGAGAGAGGTGGGTAGGGTCAGAGAAGGAGGTGTCGTGATCTGGGGGGGGGGATGTGGAGGAGGCAAAGTGATGAGAAAGATGATGAAAATGGGGATGGTGCTGCCACTTCCCAACTAGCACTCACTGGGGGCTCCCCCAGCTCCATGGCCATAGCCCAGCACCTGCACTGGTTTCATGGGACTGGGCCTGATGTGCATGCAACACAGTGGTAGGTGGGCCTATTCATCAAGTTGGGTGCCTTGGAGCTTCAAGGCTTTGGTGGCCCAGGTGGAGAGCTGTTTCACGTTCCTGCCCAAACACCCATCATCACCTAGGGCACTGGATTCTAAGTTCTAGACAGGGTCCTAGTTTAGAACCTGAGTTTAGGGAGGAATAGTCATGGGATCACAGGTCGAGTGGGCACTGTCCTCTGGGCCCTCTCTGAGCTCCAGCTGCCCTGAGTGGGACAGGAGCACCAAGTCCTAGCTGCTGACACTGACTGGCCACTTGTGACCCTCTGCCGACCCACCTCCTCCCAGATCCTTCTGCAATAGTCAGAGAGTGCTATTTGTAAGCAGGGTCAGTGGACTTGGATGGTACAGCCCTCTGGCCAGTCTGCTCAGCCTGTGTGGGACACATGGAATTGTTAGCTCCTCTGAGGCCAGAGCACACAAGGGTCTGAAGGGGAAGAGAGGGAAGGCTTGGAGGGGCCCTTGATGCCTGCAAGTCCACTGCTGAGCATTGTTTCCACAGAGGCACACACAGGAGAGCCACAAGGAGGAAGAAGATGCTACGCCCTATACCACCTACCCCAAGAAAGGGGCCAGGAAGGGCTGGTGTAGGTTCTGGATGAGTGTGGGAGGCAGTGTTCCCATGAAAGGACCCCAGATGGTCAGAGGAGGCCCAGGAATTAGATGCCCCCCTGGAGACTCTGAGCACCCTCCCAGGGCTTTCCCTCTCCAGGCTGGCCCCTAGTCCCCGCCCTAAAGGATCAGCTACTGCCCTTAGTTCCTTCTCCCACTGCCCTGTCTTCCCTGAGCAGGTACAAAGTCACTTTTCCCATATTTATGAATGTCTGAAAGAAGTCCTCTATATTGTTTTCATTTCAATCAGCCTATGTGGTCTTTTAGGAGCTCTGGTAGGGTAGTGCCTAAGGCACTTAACTGCTAACCAGAAGGTTGATGGTTCAAACCAACCAGCCACTCCTTGGAAGGAAGGTTGAGCAATCTACTTCCATAGTGATACCACCTCAGAAATGCAAGGAGGGGTCTCTATGAGTCTGGTCTGCTTTGATGGCACATAACAACAACAACAACATGTTGCTCCTGTTTGAGTGTTTAGCTCCCATCCCCCAGGTTCCCAGACATCAGCCTGCTGCAGAGTTGTTCTGCATTTTTCCAAAGCCTCTCACAGCCTCGGGCATAGTAGGTTTATTTTCACCAAAACTGCAGGGTTCAGGCCTAGATAGACCTTCTTCTGCTGCTACAAGTAGACTCGGAGAACCCATGGCTGTGACCCCCCAGGACAGGAACTGTCCTGACTCAGCTGCAGGGAACAGTCCAGAAGGGAGGCTGATTCCCTCACTGATTGAGCCTTTCACTGCTGCTGGCCCTGGACTGATTCCTTTCTGCTGTCCTTCCACCAGGGCTGCAGGAACCCTGACATGTGTCCTTATACACTGACCCCCGCCCCCCTGCTGCCCCAGGACAGACCTCCACGAGTGGGATGCTGGGGCGAGGGATGTGCACATTTAAAGTTAGGATCCCTAGAGCCAGACTCCTTCCCAAAACAGCTGCAGCAGTCATGTGGTGCCAGCAGTTGGTGAAGGTGGCTAGGTCCCTGACTTGAGTCAGTCCTGAGTGCTATGGCTCTTTTTCATTGTTGCCAATCTGCGACAGGGTGGCCAATGGATCTGCAGGGTGGCTTTGAGGTTCTGTTGGCCCTGAGAAGCTGAGTCACTTCTCAGTCGTTTAGCAGCCATTTGGATTCTCTCTGCCTGTGTCTACTGTAAGGTCCTTGGTCCTGTGGAGTTTTGTCTCCTAGCACGGGATCTCTAGTTTCTCAACTTTGGCTGGATCTGGGACCACCATAACTTCATCAAACCCCCTTAAATGTTCCAAGAGAAAAATCTGTGTCTTGCTTTGCCATCCAAGGGGGTCTGGTGGGGTGTGTCTGCTCTATGCTTTGTCTCAAGCTGGGGAGCCAGTGAGCTTGCAAGAGAATGCCCGACAGCCCCTCCACGACACCCTCCCCAACCCAGGTCAGGAACCAACCAGGCCTCAGCCAGCACCTAGGGAACCTGATGGAGCCTATGGGTCACGTAGTTCTGCGCTGTGACTGTGTGTGTGACTGCGCAGTGACTTTGAGCAGACACTGGACATGGCTCACCCTTTAGGATCTCATCTCTGGAATGGGGTGTTTGGTGTGGACTCACTGGATACTGCTTTCATTACAGGGAGATACATGTTACTGGGTGAACAGAATAACTTCTGGTTCTTCATATTTTCAATCTTCCTCCCCTTCAATTCTACTTGGAAAGTGGAGCCCCATTTTCTGCTAGAGGCTCTCGTGTCCCACCTCCTGCCACAAATCACTGAGGGTGGGGAGTTCCCAGGTCTGAGCTTTGGCTCTCGATCCTCCTGGTGTTTCATGGGGCTGTCTCTGACAGTATGTCGCTCCTCTGACCCACTGCAGTGTGCCTGTGGGCAGAGGAGGACCTGGATGAGACCTGTGTACTGTGGACCAACAAGCTATGGGCAGAGAGGAGGCTGGTGGACCGCCTGGTGCCTGCGTTCCTGGAGGGTAACCTGGACTACATCGAGGCCTTTCTGGCAACATATAGAACTTACACTACCACCCAGCAGGCCCTGGACCTGCTGTTCCAACGGTGAGTGTCCCAACCTCCACTGCATATGGTGCTCTGCCACCTACCAACCTACCGGGTGTGAGTCTTAGGAATGCTACTTCACTATCTGAGCCTCAATTTGCTGAGACAGGCACCAACTAGCTAGAATGATTGTCAGGACTACATGGGACATGTCATGGGAAGTGTGTAGCCAGAGCCCAGTTCTGCAGAAGAGGCTGCTTGAGAAGCTGGGACGTGTACATTGTTTCTCTTCCTCTCCCACTTGTAAAAGCTGTATGCCTCACCCCTCACTGACTTGTGCCCTTGAGCAAATCCACTTTCCACTTGTAAAAGGGGTTGTGATTGCATCTAGGGGTTCCCTGTCCTTGGTGTTGCCAGAACAGGGATCCCTGGTTGGCAGAGAGGCCTCTGGCCGCTTAGATATTGTGGAAAGTTACAGGGGAGTGTGTTTATTCAGCAGTTATCTCTGAAGCCTTTACTGTTGCAGACACTGTTCTAGGCACTTTGCTTCATTCAGTGAACTAAGCAGACAGGCAGCCCTGGTTTCCTGGTCCTCCTGTGTAGCCAGAGAATCAGACAGGACCAGCAGCCATCGTAAGCAGGCAGTGTCCACAGTGCTTTACATGTGATGCCCTCACACCTCTCCAGGTATGGACGTAATTGCCCTTGTTCTTCTGGGGATGGCGCACTCCAGGAGCAGCTGAGTGAATGGACTATCCATGTTCATCGCAGCACTATTTACAATAGCCAAAAGATGGAAACAACCTAGGTGTCCATCAACTGAGGAATGGATAACCAAACTATGGTACATACACACAATGGAATACTATGCAACACTAAAGAATAATGTAGAATCTGCAAAACACCACATAACATGGGTGAACTTGGAGGACATTATGCTGAGTGAAATAAGTCAATCACAAAAGGACAAATATTGTATTAGTCCGTTATTGTAAAAGTTAAGGGAAGGTTTATCTATAGAAGGAAATTTTCTTTGTTGGTTACCAGGGGTTGGAGGGGAGGGGAGGGAACACTGTTAGATAGACAGAGATAAGTATTGATTTGGCTGAAGAGAAGGGCAATGTACCAAATGTGAGTGACCAATATGGCAGCATTGAGGATGAGAAAGACATAGAGAGCTACATGGGAAGTACAGAAAACAAATATGAACCCTTTTGCACATACAAAAAAAAAAAAAAAAAAAGAGTGAGTGGACTTTGGGTGGAGAAGTAGGGTCTCTTGCCTCCACAGAAGCATAGAGGTTGTGGGGGCCTCTGAACTGGTGCTGGGAGACCCTGGGTGCTGCCCATCTGGATCCCCTGGAGGAATGAGTTGAGGGGCGTCCCTGAAGGAGAAAAGCAGTCACAGAGATCTGGAGGTGGTGGCCTTGCATCTTGGGGAGCAGAGGGGAGCCTGGGGGCTCAGAGAGGTCCTTGACAGAACCTATGCTCCTATAGTGCCCTCCCAGCTTGGCTTGCCCCCTCCCCTATTCGGGATCCAAACAGGAGGTATAGGGAGAAGTCTGCTCCAAGATCCTAATGCCCAGGACTGGAGGATCGGCTGCATGTGGGGCCACAATCCTTTGGTGAACACTGTCTGTAGGAGAACAGACCCTCTGGTATTCAGAAAACCAGACTCAACTCTTGCACACAAGCTGAGGGCCTGGGCAAGCTGGGATTGGGAGCAGACACCATGTGTCCCTCAGTGCCTCATGTGTGCCAGGCTGTGAGGTGAACAAGCAAACACTCTCCTTGCCTCCAGTGTTTACTGTCCTGTGGGGAGGTGTCAGAGGACAGACAGGGACCTAAGTCAGGCTTCCTGAGGAAGGAACAATTGGTCAGATCATTGATGGAGAGATCCCTGAGACCAGGGCTCTGTGCGAGCCCCTGCTCAGTAAGCAGGCCTGCCTTAGTCACGACAGCCAGAGTGGGTGGGCCTGGGAATGGCCTCCAGCAGTGCTGGCTACACAGAGGGACTCAGCTCCTTGAACGGATGCCCTGGGGGAGCAGTGTGGTGGGAAAGGACAAGTTTCTGACCCTGCTCTTCCATACCCATCCCCAGAGCCATCTCCTTTATTCTGTTCACCAGGCTGGCTGAATATTTGGGGGATTTCCATCAGTCCCCAGACTCCCCCTGCCTCAAAGCTGTAGAGGAATTCCTGGAGGCAAATATGCCCGGCTCGGACTTGGAGCGCTGTGCCCACTGTCTCCTTGTCCAGCTCCTTCGCCTGGAGCCCACTGCAGCAGAGCCAGCAGGTGAGGAGGACTAGGCATGATTGTGGGTGAGTTGTAAAGATCCATGGGGCAGTGCAACACTCCACTGGTGGACCACTACATGGGAAGGTGACTTGGTGTGGAATCCAGGCCATGGGCTTCTCTTCACTGCAGTTGAATATTTTCTGTCATTGGAAAGGCAGTAATGTTGTTGAACACTTCTTTTCTTGCAGCTCCAAAGCCAAGATAGATTCCACTTATGAGAGTAGCCCACGATCCAGCAGCACCTCCAGAACCAGTTTGTGGATCACCTGGTGATGTTGAACCTGCTAGTGCACCAACTCAGGACCTCCATAGAACTCCAAGTCCACCATCACCAGTTCAGTCACTGACTCCTGGTGGACAGCCAGCTGAAGAGCTGGATATTCTTCCTGGCTCACCACCAGAAGTAAGGCAAGAACAGCCTGGTGATGTGGATCCTGATTGTGAAAGAACATCAGAGCACCACAGAGCACTAGATCCACTATCACCAGCTCCATCACTGGGAACTGGTGGAGAATCAGCTGCAGAGCTGGAAAGTCTTCCTGGTCCATCACTAGAAGTGAATCAAGAACCCCCGGTGATGTGGATCTTGCTTCGGAAACAACATCAGAGTTCCTTGGAACACCAGATCCACCCTTACTAGCTGCATCACAGGGAACTGATGGAGAATCAACTATAAAGCTGGATACTCATCCTGGACGACCATAAGAAGCAAATCAAGGACACCTTGGTGACGTGAATCTTGATCCTGGAAAAATATCAGTGCTCCATAGAGCACCAGATCCACCATCACTAGCTCTATCAGTGGGAACTGATGGAGAATCAGCTGGAGAGCTGGATATTCTTCCTGGCCAAGCTCCAGAAGCAAATTGCAATCTACACGGTGTGTGGATCCCAATAATGAAACAATAGCAGAGCTCCTGAGAGCACCAGACCCACCACTGCTAGCACCATCACTGGAAACTGGTAGAGAATCAGCTGGAGGGCTGGAAATTCTTCCTGGTCCACCATAAGATGCAAATCAAGAACCCCCTGGCAATGTGGATCCTGGTCCTGACACAACATTAGAGCTTCTTAAAGTACGAGATCCACCACACAAACTCCATCACCAGCCCATGATGAAGAGCCAGTTGAAGAGACGGATATTCTTCCTGAAACACCTCTAGAAGCAAATGGAGATCCACATGGTGGTGTGCATCCTGTTGATGAAACAACATCAGAGTTCCTAGTTCCATCACTGGGAACTGATGGAGAGCCAGCTGGAGAGCTGGCTACTCTTCTTCATCCACCACCAGAAGCAAATTGAGAGCCACATAGTGAGGTGGATCCTGATCCTGAAATAGTGGAGCTCCAGAAAGGATCAGATCCACCATCATTAGCTCAATCACTAGCCACTGTTGGAGAGCCAGGTGGACAAATGGAGATTCTTCCTGGTCCACCACCCAAAGCTAATCTAGAACACTATGGTGATGTGGAATCAGATCCTAAATCAACATTGGAGCTCCATGGAGCTCCAGATCCACCATCACCAGCTCCATCACTGGTCACTGATGGAGAGCCAGGTGGACAAATGGATATTCGTCCTGGTCCACCACCAGAAGTGGATCAAGAACCCCTTGGTGACATGGATCCTAGAGCTGAAGCAACCTCAAAGGTCCATACAGCACCAGATTTACCAACACCAGCTCCATCCCAGGCAGCTGATGCAGAGCCAGCTGGAGAGCTGGATATTCTTCCGGGTCCATTACCTGAAGGAAATAGAGAACCACGTGCTTATGTGGGTCTTGATCCTCAAAAAACATCGGGGCTCCATGGAGCTTTGGAACAGCCATTACCAACTCTATCACTGGGAACTGTTGGAGAATCAGCTGGAGGGCTGGGGACTATTCCTGTCACAATACCAAAAGAAAATCAAGGACCGAGTTCTGATCTTGATCCTGCTCCTCTTCTAACGCTGGGGCTTCACAAAGGTCTATATCCTCCATCTCCAGATAGGGCCCAGGCACAAGAGGGTGAGCCATGTGCTGCTCCTTCTGCATAGGTCATCGTCCTCCACAGCGAGGGAGCATCTGCTCTGGAAGCAGACCCTGTTCTACCTTCACCCAAGTGGGTGTTTTTTTGGTTTCTCTTTAGCATTCTCCTAAATTATTTTTTCCTTTATAGTTTATACTATTATAACTGGTAGATATCTAATTAAATAAAGTTTGGACTTAATAGTTTTAAAGTGTATGAGATAGTGGCTTTGTGTACTTTCACAATCCTTTTCAACTATTACCAGTCTCTACCTGCACAATTTTTTCATCACCACAACAGAAAGCCTGTATCCATAAGGCAGTCTCTCCCTCGGCCCTCTCCCTCTAGTCTATGGCAATCAGTGATTGGCTCTCTGTGTCTATGGAGGTATCTACTCTGGTTTTCTTATCTTAATAGAAATACCTGGTCTTTTGTGCCTTGCTTATTTCACTGACTGCAGAAGAGCAGTCAGCCCCAGGGTTACAGGTGAGGAAAGACAACTCAGGGATGCCCGAAGTAGCAAGCGGGAAGAGCAGGAGAAAGGGGATAAAAAGCCAGGAAGCCAGAGAGAAGAGCAGTCAGCCCCAGGGTTACAGGTGAGGAGAGGCAACTCAGGGGCGCCAGAAGTAGCAAGCCGGAAGAGCAGGAGAAATGGGATTAAAAGCCAGGAAGCCAGAGAGAAGAGCAGTCAGCCGAAGGGATTAGGTGAGGAGAGGCAACTCAGGCCCGCCCAAAGTAGCAGGCCGGAAGAGCAGGAGAAAGGGGATAAAAAGCCAGGAAGCCAGAGAGAAGAGCAGTCAGCCCCAGGGTTACAGGTGAGGAGAGGCAACTCAGGCCCGCCCAAAGTAGCAGGCCGGAAGAGCAGGAGAAAGGGGATTAAAAGCCAGGAAGCCAGACAGAGGTACAGTCAGCCACAGGGACCCAGGTGGGGGTGATACGAGAGGTCTCCAACAGCAAGACAAACTTGTCTGTCGGTTTGTCCTACTGTGGTGACATGTAGACATGAGTTTTGAGGCTGAGCCTCTGGTGTTTAAAACCCAGCGAGATGCACCTGGTGCACAGGTAACAGCCCAGCTTACAGACTGAGACAGACTAGGAAGAAGGAAGAGGCCATCCACTTCTGAAAGAATTGGCCAGGGAAAACCTTATGAATAGCAAAGAAACACTGGTACATTACCGCGCACCTTTAGTAACAGTCCGTTTAGGCTAAAGGGCTCTCAAAATAGGACTGGGAAAGAGCTGCAACATCTGAGTAAACCCAGCGCATTAGTAAGCTGAAATGGACTGGTTTTGGCCATTTTGAATCAGTGTCTTCAAGGGTCATCCATGCTGTAGCTAACATCTGTATGTAATTCCCTTTAAGGTTTAGTGGTATCCCATCACATGGATGAACCACACTTTGTTCATCCATTCATCAGCTGATGGACTTTTGAGTTGTGCCTACCTTTAGACTGATGTGATAAGTGTTGATGTGAACATTTGTGGACAGGTATTTGTATGAGTGACTGTGTATAGGGTAAATGGCAGGGGAGAGCAAAGTGGAGGTGGGAAGAGTGAGGACACAGTCCAGGTATGCAGAGTGAAAGTTTGGAGAGAGGAAGGGGCAGACAATGTATGAGAACGGAGGAGGTGGGAGAGGCCTGGAGAACTCCCAGATGTTGGTAACAAGGAGTTAGGAGGGGTCCTAAAACAGAACTGGGGTGGTGAATGGTGGTGGATGGGGTCAGACTTACTATGGGAAGTGAGAAGATGGAAGGGGCCAGGTCACCACCACCTGGTGAGAGAGTGAGGATATGGGAGGAGTAGTCCAGTAATGGCAAGGAGGAGGGTGTAGGAATGAGGAGGAGCCATAGCTCACAAGAAGGCACAGGTTTGGGAGGAAAAGTGCAGGGAGTGCATCCTTGTGAGCAATGAAGGAGGGGATTGCCAGGAAGCCACCTAGGTGTCAGGAGTAAGGAGGAGGTAAGAGGAGGTAGGTTGGCAGAAGGCATAGGTGTAGGGCGTGAGGTTGTAGGAGGGGTCAGTGGAAGGCCAGCTGTGGTTGCTAAGGAGTTGGGAAGTTTAGGATGCAGCTCGGGTGTGGGATGTGAGAAGGCAGGCCTGGTCAGGATTTAGCGTGGATGTGGAAAGAGAGGAAAAGGGAGAGGTTAAGAAAGCTCAGGTGAGGGTAAGAGGGAGTATAAAAGTTCAGGTAGTAGGCCAGTTATGGGAAATTATGGGGAGGAAGGAGTCAATAGAAGTCATGGGAAAGTATTGAGTCAGTGAAAGGAAGCTGAGGGCAGCCCAGGCATGGGAAGTGAGAAGGTGGAGGGGTCAGCAGCCAACAAAAGTTTGCAGAAGAAGGAGGTAGAGAGTGTCAGGAGGAGGCACAGGTGTGTGCAGTGAGGAGGTGGGAAGAGCCAGGAGGCAGCAAATGTGCTGCAAAAGACCTCTTGAAAGTGTTCAAAAGCAAAGATGTCACTTTGAGGACTAAGGTGCACCTGACCCAAGTCATGGTAATTCAGTCACCTCATGTGCATGCAAGAATTGGACCATGGGAAAGGAAGACCAAAGAAGAATAGATTCATTTGACTTATGGTATTGGCAAAGAATAGTATAACATGGTCTACCATGGTCAAAAGGATGAGGAGAGAGAATCAAGAGCAACATTATCCCAAACTGATTCCTATGTGGTGGAGGTCAGACACATGAAAATACTTAGTCCAAGGGACTAGTGCACCATGGGTACCTCAGCTTGCATGACCCTGAGAACTAGATGGTGGCTGGCTACCACCTTCAACCACTCAGAAAGGGATCAGTGTCCCACTCCCATGAAGGTGGGGAGAGTGAGAAAAATCAGGGAACCAAACTCCAAATCATCAAACAGACCAAGCTTTATACAACTATGAGACCAGAGGAACTAGATGGTGCCCAGCTACCACTGTCAATCACTTGGAGGAGGATCTTTGTAGGAGATCCTGGATAGAGT
>NW_006922239.1:784049-797208 GCF_000298275.1 Orycteropus afer afer
GGGAAAATTAAGAATAATAATAAAAAGGACAAAAAGTATTAATAATATTATTTGTTTTGAAACGGACAAATACAAGCAAACTAATCACCAGGAAAAAGAAAACAAAATAGAAAAAAGAAAAGAAAAGAAAAGAAAAGAAAAAATCAGTGGATGACTGAGTAGGGCACCCAGGCTCTGTCTGAGCACACAGACTGTGATGGTTCCTTTGGGCCCAGAAGGTAGGTGGGAGTGGGGCTGGCCACACCTCCGTTCACCAAGCAGATATAGGGTGTAGTAACAAGAAAAATGTCATACCTTTTCAGTCCAGCAGGCCCCGAGTGTCCTTGGGGTTGCACCACTCGGGAATGTCCAAGCCGTTTGTGCCATCAGGGGCATTCAGGTCTCTGCCAGACCGCAGCTCCGTATGTATCCTTTTTTGGTATTTTCATGCAAATTCTTCTGCTAGTCGGGATTTAGTCTACTTCTGTATCCTTCCCTTCAAGACTCAGCACTCCAAGATTATCTTCTGTGTCTGTGTCAATTGGTTTCCCTTTTCTTTGTTGAAGAGGGTCTGTGCAGTACTTCTGCCTAGTCCGCCATCTTGCTGGAACTCTCAGCTGAACATTTACATTAGGTAGATACACTCCTTGGAGAGATTGTTCATGGGAGAATGAAAGGGCTGTGTATGCACAGGGAGACATCTGGTGGGGGGGGCAGGTATACAAGGGAGGGAAGACAAAAGGAAGAGGTAACTATTAGGAAGAAGTGGGAGGAGAGCTGTTGCACTGTGGGAAATTGCAGTCAATGTCATGAGCCAAAGTGTATGCGAGCTGCTGTATGGGAAGTGAATTTGTTCTTTAAACTTTCACCCAAATCACAATAAAAATGAAGAAACAAAACCAAACCAGGTTTACTGGTCATATAGAGACTGGTAAAACTCCTGAGCTTATGGCCCCTAGTCACCCTTGAGGCTTGGCATTGAACTCACTCCCGTGGCTTCCAGCCAAACAATAGATAGGCATAGACAGTGAGCATTTCAACCAGGTAGGCACATGCCTTAGAACAATCAACCATAGGTGATCAGAAGGGCAGTATTTGCACAGGTAGACAGGTCAGAGGGCAGCAATGCATAGAAAGAAGTTAACTCCAGGGAGAAAGTGGCAAGAGAGCTGTTATATGATGCAGATTGCAATCACTGTCATGAAATAAAATGCGTATGAACTGCTGTATGGAAAATGAATTTTCTCTGTAAACTTTCACTCAAATCAAATCAAATCAAATCACTCAAACTTTCACTTAAATCACAATAAAAGAAAAGTTAATGAGGTCATACTGGAGTAGGATGGGTCTTGATCCTAATCCCCTCTGGGTGGCATTTTAGAGAAGAGGACAAAGGTGAAAATAGGATGTAAAAATGATGTGATGGGGATGTCAAATTTCCTTGTCTGACTTGAGAAAACATGAAGAGAGAGACTCAAGATTAACATCAACCCAAGCTGATTCCTGTGAGGTGGAGGTCAGATAAATCTACTCTCTGCATCCTTATGACTAATTTTGACACCAGTCACCTCTTCTCTCTTCTTCTCTGCCGGATGTGATCCTTCATTGTAGTGGCCACACCAAACTCTTAGATCATACTCACGGTTATGGGGTGTATTAGTGGAGTAACAGGATACAGCTCAGGTCAAGAATAACTCAGGATACAGTTTTTAGGTCAGGACGGATACTTGGCCATGTGCACAGGCAGGCCTATTTCTCAGCTCTAAGCCCTTCAGCCCTTCGGCCTGGCCACTGCCCTGCTTGCGGAGGGCAAGTGTTACACAGCTTTTGGGCTCCACCAGTAAGTGCCTGGAGGAACTCCACTCTCCCAGCAAGCCTCTTGCCCTAAGGCACTCAGCTCTCTTGCTCTGTGGGTTACGGGGAAAACCCACTGTAGCCACCTGGCTCCCTGGGCCAAAAAGCCCACTGTGCTATCTTGCACTGGTGTCTTCGTTCTGCTGCCACTGCTTCTCCCTGTCTCCAGTGTTACAATTCTTTGTGTCTCCTGGGTCTAGGAGGTTCTCAGTGCAGGGACCCTAGGTCCAAAAGATGCACCCTGCTCCTGGCTCTTCTTGCTGGTAGTTAGGTCCCCTTCCTCTGCTTCTGGGATTGGCTTTGAGCCTAGCAGGATGGCAAAACTAACCAATCTCTCCCTTAGGGTTCCACAGACCTTATTTTATTTGTCCCACCCCCACAAAGGTTCTAAGTGATACATAACCTTAACTAGCCCTGGTACCAGCTACCAACTAGGAGCCTATGGCAAACAGCTTGCTGTATCCAAGCTCTTTATAGGTACTATTTTGCGGATGAGGAAATTCGATTGATAGGAGAGCCAGGATTAAAACACTAGTCTTTCTATTTCTGGTCCCCATGTTTTTTGAATGACAGAAAAATGATGTTGGGAAAACAAAACACATGGTAGTTGAAAAGCTCAAGTTCTCTAACAGAAATGTAAAACTCTCAAAAATTTTGTACCTATGAATCCAAGGAGCCTTGGTAGTGCAGTAGTTAAGTGCTTGGCTGGGAACTCAAACCCACCAGCTGCTGTGCAGGACAAAGATGTAGCAGTCTGCTTCCATCAAAGTTGACAGCCTTGGTAACCCTATGGGGCAGTTCTACTCTGTCCTATAGGGTTGTTCACTATGACTCAGAATCAAATAGATTGTACACCGTAACAGTGTGGATTTAAAATCTTTTTATATTGTTCTCAAATGGGCAGTGCTGGGAGGCCAGACAATTTTCAATAACCTATTCCAGAAGAGACAACCTCATCCCTCATTTTTTCAAATTGGACTTGAAATGGTAATAAACCATGTATATAAAATTTTACATTATGATACATGAAATTTAGGGTGTTAAACTATATGGACCCCTAACATGCCACACCTCAGAAGGAAGGTTGGGCAATCTACTTCCGTAATGATACTGCCTCAGAAACCCAAGGAGGGGTCGCTATGAGTCGGGGTCGACTCGACGGCACACAACAACAAGAACAACAACAACATGCCTAAAGGAGCTCTGGTAGCCTATTGCCTAAGGCCCTTGACTACTAACCAGAAGGCTGGCGGTTCAAACCCACCAGCCACTCCTCAGAAGGAAGGTTGGGCAATCTACTTTCGTAGTGATACTGCCTCATAAACCCAAGGAGGGGTCGCTATGAGTCAGGACCAACTCCATGGCGCATAACACCAGCAAGAACAACAACATACCTAAGGCACTTGACTGCTAACCAGAAGGCTGACAGTTCAAACCCATCAGCCACTCCTTGGAAGGAAGGTTGGGTAATTGCTTCCGTAGTGATACTGTATCAGAAACCCAAGGAGGGGTCGCTATGAGTAGGGCACGACTCAATTGCACATAACAACAATATAAGGTAATTACCACAGGAATAAGAAAGGAGAGAGCCCTGTGGACTGGAATAATTGAGGCATGATTTGAGGAGAAGAGGGAGTTAGACTGGATCCTGGTGTTGGGTAGGATTTGAATAGCTAGAGTTCATGGGGCAGGAGATGTCAAATAACTATAATAAAAATGAAATAAAGTCAAAAGCTAAGTTTATGTGTAAACACGCCATCTGCCTAAAATCATGCATGCCTGGCCTAACAAAAGCCAAAGTTTGATATCAAGAGTGGAACATAACTTCCATCTCATTTGGCAATTTAGTTTCTTGGAGGACAATGCAGAGAAAGATCCTGGGTTGTGTAGACAATTCTGAGAAGAGAAGAATTTTGTCATAGATTTGCTTCATCTATCATGACCAGAAGAAAGAAGATTGGTTTTTGCCATCCCTGGTTGATGTCATGGAGTAGAGAAGGTGAGTGGACCAAGGTGGTAGAGAAGAATTTGCAACTTATCTGGATACACTGAAGATTTCTCAAGAATAGCATGATAAATGAGAAAAGGGGGGGTTGGGGAGGGAGGAGCATAAAGGAAAAACCAACAGTCAGTCAAGGAATTCTAATCTGGACAATAGCAAGGAAGGTGGCCCATGGAACAGAAATGGCTAGAAGGCAGAAACCATCAACTGTTACTCTGTAGTCTGGGAAAAATCACTAAATTGTCCACTATTGTCCAATGGACTAATTGTCCATTATTCCTTCAAAAAAGGAGGACGATTAACTTGAGAATCTCTGTTTCTTCTAATTCTATGAATCTATGACTCTGAACTCCTATTTTGTTTAATGTAAAATTAAGTACCTTAAATCTAAATCTTCTTCTTTTCTGGGACACCATTGCAGCAGAAGTTTGTTCTTCTAAGGACTTTTTATTTTTGAGTGATTTTAAAAAAACCTTGAATATTTAAAGAATAGTTTAATTAGCTTTAATAGTGAATATGGAACACAAATGAAATGTGTTCTAAAAGACAATGGCTTAATAATATAGATTTATTAACTTTGGTTTATATGGATAATCTCAACTCAACTCACTACCATTGAGTCAATTCTGACTCATAGTGACCCCTATTGTGTTTCTGAGGTGGTAAATCTTTATGGAAGTAGATTGCCCATCCTCTTTCCATGGAGAGGCTGGTGGGTTTGAACTGCCAACCTCCTGGTTAGCAGTCAAATGCCTTAGGCACTCTGTCACCAGTGCTCCATATATGGATGATGGAAAACCAAAAGCCAACAAACCAAACTCACTGCCATCTAGCCTATTCTGACTCATAGTGATCCTCATTGGGTTTCTGAGGCAATAAATCTTTAAAGAAGCAGACTGCTTCGTCTTTCTTCCTCAAAGTGGCTGGTGGGTTTGAACCACCAACTTTTGGATAGCAGCCAAATTCCTTAACCACTATGTCACCAGAGCTCCCTGGATGATATAATAACATATATTAATTAAAAGACCTGGCTCTGTGTATCAATATGTTGTTGTTGTTATGTGCTGTCAAGTCAGACCCGACTCATAGTGACCTCTCCTTGGGTTTCTGAGGCAGTATCACTATGGAAGTAGATTGCTCCATCTTCCTTCCAAGAAGTGACTGGTGGGTTTGAACTGCCAGCCTTCTGGTTAGCAGTCAAGTGCCTTAGGCAGTACACTACCAGAGCTCCCGTGTATCAATATAGACAATAAAAACTTATTGTTGAGTGAATGAAAGCAAGTTGCGGAAGAATATGTATAGTATTATCCCATTAATATCATAGGGAGCTCTGATAGCATAGTGCCTAAAGCACTTGACTGCTAACCAGAAGGCTGATGGTTCAAACCTACCAGCCACTCCTTGCAAGGAAGGTTGGGCAATCTACTTCCATAGTGATACCACCTCGGAAACTCAAAGAGGGGTGGCTATGAGTCGGGGTGGACCAATGGCACTTAACAACAACAACAACAATTAATATCATAAAGAAAACCTGTAAGCAATGCTCCAGGTCTGCATGCATTTGTTGAAACATCTCAATGGGTATTCCGTCAATTCCTGGAGGCTTGTTTTCATCAATTCCTTCAGTGCAGCTTGGACTTCTTCCTTCAATACTATTGGTTCTTGATTATATGCTATATTCTGAAATGGCTGAATATTGACCAATTCGTTTTCATAGAGAAACTGTGTATTCCTTCCATCTTACTTTAATGTTTCCTGCACCAGTGTATGCCAAGAAATTTGGAAGACAGCTACCTGACCAACTGACTGGAAGAGATCCATATTTGTGCCCATTCCAAAGAAAGGTGATACAACAGAATGTGGAAATTATCAAACAATATCATTAATATCACACACAAGTAAAATTTTGCTGAAGATAATTTAAAAATGATTGCAGCAGTATACTGTCAGAGAACTGAAAGAAATTCAAGCCAGATACAGAAGAAGATGTAGAATATAGGATGTAATTGCTGCTATCAGATGGATCTTGGCTGAAAGCAAATAATACGAGAAAGATGCTTACCCATGTTTTATTGATTATGCAAAGGCATTCAACTGTGTGTATCATAACAAATTATAGATAACATTGTGAACAATGGGAATTCCAGTATCCTTTATTCTGTTCATGAGGAACTTGTGCATAGACTAAGAGACACTCATTTAAACAGAACAAAGGGGTATTGGGTGGTTTAAAATCAGGAAAGATGTGTGTTAGGGTTGTATCCTTTTACCATAGTTATTCAATCTGTATGCTGAACAAATAATCTGTGAAGCTAGACTAATGAAGAAGAATGTAGCATCAAGATTGGAGGAAGATTCATTAACAACCTGTGAAATGCAGACACAATCTTGCTTGCTGAAAGTGAAGATGACTTGAAGCACTTACTGCTGAAAATCAAAGACTATAGCCTTCAGTATGTATTACACATCAATATAAAGAAACCAAAATCCTCACAAACCAAAAAAAATAACCACCAAACTCACTGCCATCGAGTCGAATCCAACTCATAGTGACCCCTCCTTGGGTCACTACAGAAGTAGATTGCCCAATCTTCCTTCCGAAGAGTGGCTGGTGGGTTTGAACTGCCAGCCCCCTGGTTAGCAGTCAAATGCCTTAGGCACTATGCCACCAGACCTCCCAACAACTGGACCAATAATCAACATCATGATAAATGGAGAAAAAATTGAAGTTGTCAGGGATTTCATTTTACTTAGATCCATAATCAACACCCATAGAAGCACCAGTCAAGAAATCAGACAATGTATTGCACTGGACACATCTGCTGCAAAAGACCTTTTTAAAGTGTTAGAGAGCAAAGATGTCACTTTGAAGACTAAAGTGCATCTGACCCAAGCCATGGTATTTTCAATAGCCTCATATGCATGTGAGTGCTGGGCAATGAATAAGGAAAATGGAAGAACTGATGCATTTGAATTGTGTTATTGACAAAAAATTCTGAATATACCATGGACTGGCAGCAGAATAAACAAATTTGTCCTGGAAAAAAATATAGTTAGAACGGTCCTTGGAAGTGAGAATGGCCAGATTACCCCTCTCATACTTTGGTCATGTGAGAATGGACCAATCCTTGTAGAAGAATATCATGCTTGATAAATACAGGGTTGGTGAAACAAGGAGAGACCTTCAACACAGTGATTGAAATGATGGGCTCAAGCATAGCAAAGATTTTGAGGATGGAGCATGACCTGGTAGTATTTCATTCTGTTGTATATAAAGTCACTACGAGTTGGAGTTGACTCAACTCCAATTAACAACAACAACAGTATAAGTAATGCTGTATATGTTCTGTGAAAAAATACATTGTTGTCGTTGTTAGGTGCTGTTGAGTCTTCCAAATTTCTTGGCATAGGTGAGTGAGCACTTCCAGTACTACATCCCTTTGTTGAAACATCCTAGTTGGTATTCCATCAATTCCTGGAGCCTTGTTTCTCATCAATGCCTTCAGTGTAGCTTGGACTCCTTCTTTCAGTACCACTGGTTCTTGATCATATGCTACTTCCTCAAATGGTTGAACACCAACCAATTATTTTGGGTACAGTGACTCCATACATTTCTTCCAATGCTTCCTGCATTTTTCACCATTTGCCCATAAAATCCTGCCATATTATAACTTGAGGCTTGAGTTTTGTCTTCAGTTCTTTCAACTTGAGAAATGCGGAACATGCTCTTTGCTTTGATTTTCCAACTCCAGGTATTTGCATATTTAATTACAATACTTTATTTTGTCTTCTTGAGCTGCCCTTTGAAATTTGTTCAGCTCTTTCACTTCATCATTTCTTCCATTTGTTTTAGCTATTCTCCTTTCAAGAGCAAGTTTCAGAGTCTCTTTTGACATCAATGTGGTCTTCTCTTCCATTCCTGTCTTTTAATGACCTTTTGCTTTCTTCACGTATGATGTCACCACAACTTATCTGGTCTTCAGTCACTGGTGTTCAATGCATCAAATCTATTCTTCAGATGATCTCTTAATTCAGATGGGTTATACTCAAGGTCATATTTTGGCTCTCATGAACTTATTTAAATTTTATTCAGTTTCAACTTCAACTTGCATCCGAGCAATTGATGATGTGATGCACGGTTGCCTCCTGGACTCAACATCTTATTCCACAGATGTAGTTGATTTGATTCCTGTGTATTCGATCTGGCAAGGTCCACATGTATAGGTGTTGTTTGTACTGTTGAATAAAAAGTATTTGCAATGAATAAATTATTGGTCTTGCAAAATTTTATCATGTGATCTCTGGTGTCATTTCTATCATTAAGGCCATATTTTCCAACTACCAATGCTTCTTCTTTGTTTCTAACTTTCACATTCCTATCACCAGTGATTATCAATGCAGTTGGATTGCATGTTTGCTCAATTTCAGACTGCAGAAGTTGGTAAAATCTTCAGATTCTTCATCTTTGGCTTTAGTGGTTGGTATGGAGATTTGAATAATATTTATATTACCTGGTCTTTGTAAAAGTATGGATATTATTCTGTCATTGTACTTCAGGATAGATCTTTAAACATTCTTTTTGATGAATGGGATGTAATTCCTCTTCAATTTATCGTTCCTTGCACAACAGACCATATGATTGTCCAAGTCAAAATGACCAATATCAGTCCATTTCTGCTCACTAATGCCTAGGATATCAATCTTTATATGTTCCATTTCATTTTTAACAACTTCCCATTTTCCTAGATTGATAGTTCATATATTACATGTCCCAGTTATTAATGGATGTTTGCAGCAGTTTCTTCTCATTTTGAGTCATGCTACATCAGCAAATGAAGGTTCCAAAACCTTGATTCCATCCATGTCATGAAGTGTGACTCTACCTGAGGAACTAACTCTTCCCTACTTGTGTATCCCACATGAGGGCTCATCTTCCAGCACCATATCAGACAATATTTCTTTGCAGTTTACAAGGTTTTCAGTGGCCATTTTTTTTTTTTTTCAGAAGTGGAATACCATGTCCTTCTTCCTAGTATATCTTAGTCTAGAAGCTCTACTGAGACCTGTCCAAGATGGATGACCCTCCTGCTGTTTGAAATACCAGTGGTATAGCTTCCAGCATCATACCCACACACAAGTCACCACAGTACAACAAACTAACAGATGACAGGTGGGCAAGGATAATGAGATTCAACTCATAAAAGCAGTTATTTCTGATGACTGGGTAAGTAGTTACATCAATTGTGAAATTCATCTGTAATGTAATGTTTTAAAAGAAAATTAACTCATGTATTACTTGGTAATTATTTTATTTATTTTAGAAAGAGGAGGGGATATCAAATAGAAAAGCTATCATGACAATAATGATGCCAGTGGAGTAGGAATCAGAGGACTAAAACTCCAAGGTTGACTCTCTTTATAAGTTATCACTTTTTCTTTGTGGGTACTCTTTTCTCCCTCAGCTGAAGCATGTGGCTTTGGCCAAGATGATCACTAAAGTTCTAAGTTCTAAGATGCTGAGTTGTTTTTGAATTGTTGATAGGACAGTGAGAAAATAACCAATGATATTTATCCCAAATGTCAGGACTTCTGTGGGTGAAAAAGCACAGTGACCTAAACTACCAGGACACCTCTCCTGTTTAGTGATTTGGAAAGGTCAAGGCCTCTGGATAACACATTTTGTCAGAATTCTATAAGGTAAGCTGTTTACCTCCCAGAACACCAGAATCTGTTGTCTAGTATGTACAAGCTCTGGTAGTGTAGTGCCTAAGGCACTTGAATGCTAACCAGAAGGCTGGCAGTTCAAACCCACCAGCCACTAGTCAGAAGGAAGGTTGGGCCATCTACTTCTGTAGTGACACCACCTTGTAAACCCAAGGAGGGGTCACTATGAATCAGGTCCGACTTGATGGCAAATAACAACAACAACAACTCTTCAAGTATCTATATGTGATAACACCTATGGGTAGTATTTAACTCAGAATGTTCAGGAAGATGACAAAGGATTTGTTCCAAATGTCTAAATCTATATTCTAGAATGAGAACAAACTGCAATATAACTTCCATTCTTACCCTAATGTTTTCATAAATTCCGGGTGTTAGAACATTGACATCTTGTAGTGGAGGTGTTATTTTACCTACTACCATGTCTTGTGTGATAACAGAAATCAGAACCAATGCCTGCTGAAGTTGTTAATGGGAAAAGCTTAAATTTTTTTGGAATGTTAGTACACATTGACTGTTTCTTGCCACTTTCAGCAAAGTACTACTAGAAAGAGAAAAACTCTAAAAAAAGTTAGTCTGTTTGAGAGTAGGGATGGAAGGATATTCAGCTCTGTTTAGGGAGGTTTTCTTTTTCTTTCTTTTTGCCTGAGGCAGAGCCCAGATATTTGGAGCCTCATCAAATTGAAAAGCTAATAGCTTCTCTCCTCTGATGGCTCTGAAAAAGCAGCCTTAGCAGAAGAGAAGCCTGTGGCCCAATGCTTTCTCAAGTTCCAGTAAGTGTTCTCTGCCAGACAAAGAGAGGCCAAACAGTGATACAAATCAGATGAAGGACGTTTCCTTCCCACCAAAGTCCATTTTTTTAAAAAATAGCTTCAGCTATCTTTGAGAAAAAGACAAATGTGTGTATGTATTGGGGGCAGGTGACAGAGCACAAAGGGCAGAAAATAAAAGACAGAAATTTCCATCTTTAAGAAGTATGTTAGATGAGACCATTGACTGTTGCTACTGTCTCATGGAACTGTTTGGAAGCAAATAAACCAGGTGCTATCAAGTGGATTCCAACTCATGGTTACTTCACGGGCATCATAGGGCTTTCAATGGTTGATTTTTTAAAAGTAGACTGCCAGGCCTTCCCTTCAAGGTGCTTTTGGGTAAACTTGTACCTCCAACCTTTCAGTTAGCTTCTGAGCATGCTCACCATTTACACCACTTGGAAACAAACAAGTTTGGAGGGATTTATGTCAACAAAGTGAGTGGAAAGCCTGGCCAACAAAGCCTGAAATTGTTACCCACCTAAAATTCCTAGAGATCTTTGAACCTGCACCACACATACTGATTTGGATATCAAGAAGGGTATCTTATTCAAGGTACACTTAAGATGTAGTAAAATAGGACAGTGGGTAAGGAAAAATTCCCAGAGGAAAAAGCCTGGGGCTGGGGGGCTGGGATGACTGGCATGAGAAGGAGGGGATAAGGTGAGTAAGACACTTGTCTCAGGTGCAAAATTTTTAAGGGGGTGAAAAAGGTGTTATTAATCAAAATAAATAACATTTTAGCACATTTTTAAACTGAAATTAATGCAAAAAATATTGATGAACAAAATATAAATATTTTAAATAATGACAGGATAGATAGCAGTGCCACAGGAAGCCATATTGGAGCCTGAGGCAAAAGGGAAAATCAGTAGTACTGATCCCATCTTTATTATAAATTGTATTTTGTTCACCATGGAATATTTTATATTCATTTTTTGTAAAATATTATAATAAAATATTATTTATCTTGATAACTTAGTTTGGATTATTTTTGTGTGTATGTGTGTGTCCCTTAAATTTTGCATCTGAGGCAGGTGCCTCACTCAACTCACTTCACTCTACACTGGGCCCAGGGAGGACAAAAAAACATTGATCCAGAAAGCTTTTTTCAGAGAAAAGATCTAGGGATGCCAGGTGGGCAAAAGGAGAAATGTACTCTACTGCCATAGAATGGATTTCTTAAAATTCCTGTACAACAACAGCTACCTAATTGGACTTCCTTCTTCTACTCAGATTATGCAGTCCATCCCACACATAGAAGCCAGAGCAATCTTCAGAAATGTAAATCAGATTTCTTTCTTTCTTTTCTTTTGCCTTCTGTTGACTTCTTGTTCTCCTGTAGAACAATATATAAAATCCTTACCCCCACAAACTTGGCTTTTCATGAATTTTCCCATGGTTACTCTTCTACTGTATCCCCCATTACCTCTTCCTATTCACATCTATTATGTCTCACCAAATTCTTGCTATTGCCCAGAATTCACGTTCTTTGATTTCCATGTTTGAACATTCTCTTTTCTCTGGCAGGAGGCTCTTCCCTAGACTATTCATGGTACCCTCTCTCATTTCATTCATGTCTCCACCAAAAGAGCACTTCCTCAAATAGGCCATCTGCTAAAGGGGCAAGGAGGCCAGACATACTACCTCCCTCCAGCCCTTTCACCAACCCTGACTCCAACTGTTTCTCCTGCAGCACCCACCACCTTTCTGCTGGGTTTGATAATTCATTGCAGTAGCCACACAGAACTCACAGATTATCACAGATTATGGGGTTTATTAGGGAAATACCAGTTCAGGAAAAATGCTTAGTTTCTCTCAGGCCATTGTCTCTCAGCCAACAGTCTCTCACAGTCTCTCTTCCAGCAGTGCATGTCCCTCAGTATCTCACTAAGCAATGCGTGTCTCTTGTGTCTCTTTCCCAGCAGCACGTGTCTCTTTCAGGGGTGCATGTCTCTTTCCGCAGCATGTCCTTCTCAGCCAGCAGTCAGAGAGACCTCTGCCTCTAGGAGGCCTCCTTTTGAGCCCGACATAGTGGTCAAACAAACCAATCATAACATCAGAATTCTAAGCACCTGAGAGAGAGCACGAACCTCCCAGAACATTGCTTTGTGCCACCCCCAACAGAAATACCCCAGGTGGACAACTTTAATGATCAGGAGCCACTCAGTTGCTCAGGGCAAATTCCACCATGGAGTTCACAAAGATTTATGGCTAGAAAAGCCATACCAGGTAATTTACTACATCACACTATCTCTCACAATTATTGTGGGGAAGACCTTCAGTGAGATGAATTGACCCAGTTGGTGCAATAATGGCTTCAGGTATAGCAAGGATTGCAAGGATGGTACAAAACCAAGCAGTGTTTTGTTCTATTATATACAGGGTTCCAATGAGTCAGAACTGACTTGATGGCACCTGACAACAACAACAACCATTATTGTCACTCATAATATCTGGTCCCAGACATTGTTGTTGTTGTTGTTATTATGTGCTGTTGAGTCAAACCCGACTCATAGCGATCCCTCCTTGGGTTTCCGAGGCAGTATCACTGTGGAAGTAGGATTGCCCAACATTCCTTCCGAGGAGTGGCTGGTGGGTTTGAACTGCCAGCCATCTGGTTAGCAGGCAAGTGTCTTAGCCACTATGCTACCAGTGCTCCCAGACATTAGGTGCCACTATATCAACTTTGGGAGCTCTGGTAGCATAGTGCCTAAGGCGCTTGACTGCTAACCAGAAGACTGGCGGTTCAAACCCACCAGCTACTCCTCGGAAGAAAGGTTGGGCA
>NW_006922239.1:798658-801630 GCF_000298275.1 Orycteropus afer afer
TGATATCCCTTGTTCCATGTCCTCTTCTGAATCCAGCTTGCACCTCTGGAAGTTCTCTGTCAATATACTGCTGCAACTGTTTTTGAATTATCTTCAGTAAGATCTTACTTGCATGAGATTTTAATAATATTGTTCTATAATTTCCACATTCTGTGGGATCACCTTTCTTTGGAATGGGTACAAATATGGATCTCTTCCAGTCAGTTAGCCAGGTAGCTGTCTTCCAAATCTCTTGGCATAATTGAGTGAGTGCCTCCAATAGGACATCCATTTGTTGAAATATCTCAATTGGTATTCTGTCAATTCCCAAAGCATGTATTGTATGAATGACATACAAGGGTGAAATAGAACACACTTGGCATATCTACCTAGTCTCCAATATCAAAATAACCCAACCACTATTCTGCAAGAGGTAAACCATTTGGATTCAGAAAATCCAGGCAAATTTCTACATTAAGCTTCTTTCGGTCTTATTTGCAATGCAATTGAAAGCAAAGGATTTGTTCCATTTCCTTCCTTTTGTGTCTTGGTTTTTAAATGAGGTGTTTAATTCCAGCCAGCATGCTATGCATGTGCAGACTCTGTGTTGAGCCTCTTTTTCTACTTTGGGGATTCTCTCACAAAGCAGGACAGCATTATTACTCCACTCTGTACAGATGCTGTGGTTGCACCTTGCAGATTGTTAAAGAGGAGTGACAGATGTGCAGTGTTCACTAGCCCCAAAAGTTGCTTTATGGGGTTCTGGACTAATGGCTTTCAGAAGAGTCATTATTAGTTAAGCAAAGTTTCCAAGTCAAGCAAACTAATAGTATATGGAAAACATTGTTTTAGAAAGGTACTGGATTGATTTATTTTGCTCCTAAAATTATGAAACTAACTATACCAATTGAAAAAAAATGGTATACATAGGATCCTCCAAAAGTTGAGACCTATGTCAGAGACCACAACATTCAAATAAGAAAAACATAGCCTTTACCCTCAAGACTCTCACCCTCTTTGTAGTGAAATGATTCATAATAAGTTTGTGGATGTGTCTCTTTGAATCTTAAGAAAATGTTCATGTCTTCGATCACCAATTTAAAATATCACATGTAGGATTTTATATTGCAGAAAGCAAACAGAAATACAGCCACTGTAAGAAGCACTTTCTATTCTTTTCAGCCATAATTATGGAATAAGCTTAAATTCCCTAATCATGTGAGTCATAAAGGAAGTAATGACAAAGATGGTGGTCAGATGTTCCTAGATCAAAACAGCTTCCCAGTCATAACAATTTCAGACTCTATACTCTGGTCACCTAGGCCATGACTTAAAATATCTAAAGCCCATTCCTCCTCCAATACAACCTCTTCTTTTGAAATCTATCTGCCTCCATAATCCTTAAAGTCCATCTGGATTCTTGACCACTTTTGAGTTTCCAGTCACTTGTAACTAGCCACTATCTCAAATCTTGAAGACCCCCCAATTACCAGACCAGAAGCATAACTCCTGCCTGACTTTCTTTTTCTTTTTTTTTGCCTGACCTTCTATCGAAATCTTGCCTATTATACAACTACTCTGTTGTTGCCAGAATCACAGAATGATAGTGATAGAGATAGTGGAGTGGGACTGGATACTCTTAGAATTTGACCTGGCTTTGGATTCGTCTTGCTAAGCAGCTTGACACTTTCAGAATCAATAAATTTTGAGCTCTGAGGATAGGAACCATTTTCTCTTGATCTCCTTAAAAGAAATAACATGGAAATGAACATGGTAGAAACTTAATTGAATTTAAATACGACAGTCTAGAATACAATGGAACAAAATAACTGACATAACAGGTTTTCTTTTCACTTTGACAAGCTATTTTTGAGCATTCTACACAGTGGCAACCATTTTGATTTTTAAAGTGATAGCATTCTCATTTGGATTCCAGGGACCTAAGAACAGGCAGCGAGGCAGGAAGCAGGAGAGGACAGAAAAGGCAAAGGAGACTGAAACAGATCTAGGAGTTAGCCCACAGGGATCTAGGTAAGGGTGGTTGGAGGGGTTTCCAACAGCTAAGGGAGACAAACTTGTCTGTTGGTATGTCCTACTGTGGTGGTATGTTGCTGTGAGTCTTGAGGCTGTGCCACTGGTGTTTCAAATCCAGTGGGGTGCACCTGTGGCAGGTATTAGCCTGGCTTGCAGACTGAGACAGACTAGGAAAAAGGAGGAGGCCATCCACTTCTCAAAGAATTGGCCAGGGAAAATCTTATGAATAGCAGAGAAACACTGTCTGATATATTACTGTGCAACTTTGTGAATAGTCCAGAAACAATGTCCAATACAGAGGAGGAAGATGAGTCACTTAGCTTAGAAAGCTCTCAAAGTAGGACTGGGAAAGAGCTGCATCATCAGAGTAAAATCAGCCTTAATCATATGGATAAGGTAAAGCTTTTGAGACGTCCATTTGCTGACATGGTACCACTCAAATTGAGGAGAAACAGCGGCAAACATCCATTAATAATTGGAACATGGAATGTACGAGGTATGAATCTAGGAAAATTAGAAGTTGTCAAAAATGAAATGGAATGCATAAAGATTGATATCCTAGGCATTAGTGAGCTGAAATGGTCTGGTTTTGGCCATTTTTATTCAGACAACAATATGATCTACTTTGCCAGGAACAATAGTTTAAAGAGGAATAGCGTGGCTTTCATCATCACAAAGGATGTTTCAAGATCTGTCCTAAAGTACAATGCTGTCAATGATAGGATGATATCCATATGCCTACTAGGAAGACCCATTAATACGACTACTATTCAAATTTATGCACCAACCACCAAAGCCAAAGATGAGGAAATTGAAGAATTTTATCAACTTCTGCAGTCTGAAAATGACCGAACTACAATCAGGATGTGTTAATTGTCACTGGTGACTGGAATTCAAAAGTTGGAAACAAAGAAGACTCACCGGAAATTGGAAAATTTAGTCTTGGTGACAGAAATAAT
>NW_006922239.1:805029-816801 GCF_000298275.1 Orycteropus afer afer
CTCTTCTGACATCCACTTTGGTCTTCTTTTCTTGTCTTTTTAGTGATCTCTTGCTTTCTTCATGGAGACCAATAAGCAGCACCATGATAAATGGAGAAAAGATTGAGGTTGTCAAAGAATTCATGTTGCTTGATTCTACAATCGACACCACTGGAAGCATCAGTCAGGACATTAGATGACGTGTAGCACTGGGCAGGTCGGCTGCGAAGGAACTGTTTCAAGTGCTGAGGAGCAAGGATGTCTCATTGGGGACTAAAGTGCGCCTGACACAGGCCATATTTCCAATCGCCTCGTATGCATGTGAGAGCTGGATAATGAATAAGGAAGACTGAAGAAGAGGTGATGCTTTTGAGTTGTGGTGCTGGCAAAGAATACCATGGACTGCCAGAAGAGCTAACAGATCTGTCCTGGAGGAAGTGCAGCCAATATGCTCCTTGGAAGCAAGGATGGCCAGACTTCGTCTCACCTACTTTGGTCATGTTGTCAGAGGGGACCATTCCCTGGAGAAGGATGTCATGGTTGGTGAGGTGGAGGGTCGATAAAAGAGGGGAAGGCCTTCCACAAGATGGATTGACACAGTGGCTGCAACAATGGGCTCAAGTATAGCAAGGATCATGGAGCTGGTGCAGGATCGGGAAGTGTTTCCTTTTGCTGTGCATGGGGTTGCTATGAGCCAGAAACAACTTAACGACACCTAACAACAACAACAACAACATGTCTAGACTATTTGTTCCATTTTCAGGTTTCTTATTCTTGCTTTGCCTATTTAAGAATCAGCTCCTTATAGTTATAATGGTAATGACCCTTCATTTAGCAAGTCCTAAGATCTTTTCATCGGAAGCAAGATTAGGCAATCTACTTCCGTAGTGATACTGCCTTGGCAGCCCAAGGAGGGGTCGCTATGAGTCGGGTCTGACTCAACGGCACATAACAACAACAACAGCAAGATCTTTTCATAGAGTTCTAGCCTCACAGAAAATTTCTACTTGGCAAGTTTAGTCATTATTCCCTTGAGCAATATATATCATTCAGCTCTGGTAGCGTAGTGCCTAAGGCACTTGACTGCTAACCCACCAAACACTCCTTGGAAGGAAGGTTGGGCCATCTACTTCCATAGGGATACTGCCTCGGAAACCCAAGGAGGGGTCACTATGAGTCAGGTCTGACTCGACAGCACATAACAACAACATGTATCATTCAAGTGTTCCAACTGGTAGTCCTTTATTTGAATGGAAAGGTGATTATATTTTTAACAGATTAAGCACTGGTATTTAAAATTTAGGCAAATTCATACACAAAAACTCTTCTTCCAGATACACTTTTATAAACACCAAAAACAAAACCCACTGCCATCAAGTCGATTCCGACTCATAGCAACCCCATTGGGTTTCTGAGGCAGTAAATCTTTACAGAAGTAGATTGCCCAGTCTTGCTTCTGCAGAGTAGCTGCTGAGTTTGAACCACCAACCTTCTGGTTAGCAGTCAGATGCCTTAGGCCTTGTGCTACCAGAGCTCCTTCCACTTTTATATAAGAGTGTTAATATGGGCCTTCTTTCTTTATGGAAGTAACGACATAAAGCTTAGTAGGGGCCAATCTTTTAGGAAGGGTATGTATACATAAGCCAAGGGTCTTACTCTTTCTTGCTTTTACTTATTTATGTAGTCTACTTGACTCTTATAGATGTTTGAACCTGCAACTCCTAGTCTATTTACAACAGTCTTTTAAATGTATTTTAGATCTAAGTAGCATGTACTGGCAATGATTTAGAGCTTTTTGTCTATCTACTTCTCTGCACAGACTAGTTCCCTCTTCGACCTTTCTCAACATGTACGAAATTATACATTTTTTAACTCATTTAGGCTGGATTTCCTGGAAAACAGAGCCTGCACAAGGGTTATATGATAATATTTTATCAAATGGTACAATCTAAGGTCAGCAAGAATGAAGGAAATAAAACGAAGCAGGAAAAGATAAGAAGCAAATAAAGGTCATGCATTATTACGCTGAACACTATTTCATGAAAAGACATAACTATGAGATATCTCTGTTGTTGTTGTTGTTGTGTGCCGTCGAGTCGGCCCCGACTCATAGCGACCCCTCCTTGGGTTTCCAAGGCATTATCACTACAGAAGTAGATTGCCCAACCTTCCTTCTGAGGAGTGGCTGGTGGGTTTGAACCTCCAGCCTTCTGGTTAGCAGTCAAGTGCCTTAGGCACTACGCTACCAGAGCTCTAGGCAAGCTATACAGCAAAGCTATGCCTTAGAATGACCCATCAGAGAGAAGAGTAGACACAATAATTGTCTTTTGAATCCCCCTTATCTCCTGACTCCCAGTAGTTAAAGTTTATCCCAAGAAATATTAAATATACTGTCAGGTTGCATCACCTCATACATTAGGCAACTGTTGGGAAATCCAGACCTCATACCACATAGTGCTTCAATAAAGTACAGATGTAGTGAGAGGACCCAATAACTCTAGGCATCTCAACAACTATGGGGTGTAAATGACTAAGGGTCTAGGAGACAAGAAAGTCCAAGAGAATCTCGGGAGGCATATAAGTAGAATCTGAAACATCCTATGGAGTCTCTGGGTGATGCAAGCAGTCAATGTGGTTGGCTGCTAACCAAAACATCGACAATGTGATTCCACCCAAAGAAACCTTGGAAGAAAAGCCTGGCTCCAAAAGATCAGCCATTGAAAACCTGATGTTTTCATAAGTCTTCCTCTGACACACATAGGCTCACAATGAGTTGGAATCAACTCCATGGCAACTGGTTTAAAGCATCATACAATGGAATGACCAACATAAATAGTGCACAACAGTGACTGATTTTAGGCCTGGTCTCCAAGATGATTTAAAAACTTTAATATGCTGTATGCAACATCAAAAAAAAAAAAAAAAGTAGGTAAGTAACTCATGACTGGAATATTTTAGTAAAATGAATAATTTAGATTAAAATTTTAGGATATCAGAATTTTTTCTGGGTAATGAGACTGAGAGAGTCATCAGGATATAAGATTTGAGGCTGAAAAATTCTGAATCTTATTTCCTGTGAATAGCCTGACCAAACTTGTTTTTAAGTTCTTCATGAGATTGAAAAAGATGGAAAAAAAAAAATTAGAGAACAGAACGAACTCTGTGGCATAATTATCAATTAGGTGGCAACTAATCTTTTAAAAGACTGTATGTACAGAAATTACCTTGATCTCATTAATTTGTTCAAATTGGTCCTTACGGTAACCAGAGAAATAAGAGCAAATCTTCCCTAATCTACTCACATAAACTGATATAATTGAGTAATCTTCACTTTAAAAAAATTAAGAGCTCATTTATTTGGGAGCTGAGAACAGAGAATGAAAGGATAGCAGCAAATGTCAAACTTCTGTAGTCTTCCACTATCAGCCCTAGGGCAGGATACTTTCAAAACTTGTCCATTTTCCCTCTTGATGGTTGATGCTGGCAGACAGATGTTATGTTTGTTACTTTTCTTAGATTGTCCCTCATCTTTATTTTCCAGCTCAAACATAGAAAGGCAGAAAGGAGGTGGTTCTCAGTGTGCAAACTGGATGTGCCCCTACTTGAAAGCTAAGAAGTTAACTGCCACAGTTTCAAGGATGTTGGTAGAAGACACAAGACTTGGGTCAGAGATGAAGGATAATTTATTACTCAAACCACTAGCAGTAGCCAAAATATTAAGCATTTTTGGTGCTAGTTTCCTGAGCCCCATTTCCCATAGGATGACTCACAGAGGGTATTTAGGTTACTTCATGGTGCTCTAATAGAAAATACCACAAATAGACGGCTTTAACAAACAGGAGTTTATTCTATTACAGTTTTGGAGTCTAGGAGTTCAAGTTCAAAGTGCCAAGCTCTAGGGACTGGTTGATAGCCCCTCAACCTTAGGCTTCAGCTTTGCCTCTTGCTCCTAGCCCTCTGGAACTAGAGGTGTCTCTTTCTTCAGGCAGCTGCTGACTGCTGAGGCTAACAAGCGCAAGTTCGACAAATAAAATGGCACAGTCTCATTATTACCACACAACATGGCAGGCCACTATTTCAAGTTCAGAAACATTCTCAAGATTGGCAGGAAATAAGGCAGGCTGCTGAATGAAGACTTGGCTACATGCAGGGTCCAAGTGTGCCAAAAAGCTGCAGACCACTCCCGAAGCTTTTCCTTGTATACTGGAAGCAAACCACATCCCTAAAGCAGCTACTCAGCTGCTTGTGCTAGATTCTACCATGGAGTTGATTGCTAGTCTCCTTATGGGGAATGATTATAATGAGCTGCCCAGCCACTCAAAACCAGGCCCAGCCAAACTGACACATAACCTTAACTATTACAATTCCACCCCTTGTCAACTTGGCACCTGTACAGGGGATCTTCATTGGGTAACTCCAGTTCCCAATATCAATCAAGTGGCAACCTCACCACCTACCCTTGGCAGGCCCCATTCCTCCACCTCTTGGTTATAGAAGCTTTGCCCTCTCACTTTTGAGCAGCAGTTATGGCCCCATTCTACTGGCCTACATAAATGAGCAACCTCACACTCCAGAACTAAGTTGTTGAAGATCTGATTCGGAAACCTAACAGGCTGTGGTGGTTCTACCCCCAGAGGCCATGATCCTACCCCTTGAGGCTGAGGCAGCTCTGCTTCCTGTTTCCTTGGTCTCTCTGCTTCTGCCAATTAATGCTGAAGGCAACCCACTCTGCCAGGAAGCCTCCTACCTACCCAGCTTTCTCCTCTGTGGGATGGTAAGCCTTTTGCTGTCTAATGCTGGTCTCTCAGCTCTGCTGCTGCCTTCTCTCTGCCAGTGTCTCTTGTCAAGAACTCCACTCCTGTTTCCAGCAGTGTATCTGTCAGAGCAGCACCGCACTCTCTCGGTGCCATATTCTGTTTTAGTTACTTTATGCTTGTTTAACAGAAAATACCACAAATGGTGGCTTTAATGAGCAGGAATTCATTTACTTACAGTTTTGGAACCTAGAAGTCTGAGTTCAAAGTGTCAGGCTCTAGGGGCTGGGTGAAAGCCCCTCTACCTTGGGCTTCAGGTTGGCCTCCTGCTCCTGGCCCACCGGAGCTGGAAGCTTTCTTCACTCAGGCAGCTGCTGGCTGCTGAGGCTGAAAACCCAAGGTCAACAAATAAAAAAGCCCAGTCCCAATATTACCAAACCACACAGCAGCCCATTTATTCATTTAGAGTCCCAAGAACCCTCATGCAGGATCCAAGCATGCCAAAAGGCTGCAGACCATTCCCAAAACTTCTCCTTATATACTAGAAGCATACTACATCCCTAGAGCAGCTACTCAGCTGCTCATGGCAGATTCCGTCATGGAGCTGATTGTCAGTTTCATCATGGAGAACAACTACAACACCTGCCCAGCCACTCAAAACCAGAACCATCCAAGTTGACACCTAACCTTAACTACCACAGAGAGCCAGGTGACACCTGCATATATTGTGGGTTGGGTTATAGGAAAGGAACCCTGAGTTTACTGAACCCATGTCTTTTATAATGAGCACTAAGCATGCCTGCTTACTTTGCTCTGGAGAAGACACTATGTCTTCTAAAACTGTTCACTTTATAAACACTGTTGAGAAGAATGGACATCAGAGTGGAGGTAATATGTTAAATTCTGACCCTTATGGGTAGCATATGACAGAGGAGTTTACATACCCCAGGAGAAGTAATACTAGTGCATCTTTCATGCAGTTACCATGTGAATGTGACCTGACCTTGATCCTCCAGTTCCAATGATAGGGAAGGAAGGCATTGGTAATGTCCAAGACAGTATGCATACCAAGTGCCATCAGTTTACATAATGGACTCAGAGTCACAATGTCTGGAACAGGTAGGGATATAGGAGCAACAACTGAATGTAGTATGTTGTCTACTGTAAACCTCCAGGTCATATTAACCTTTTTTCACTAGTAATACAGCACCATTGTATTGAGATATACATCTGTTGCTATCCTGTCTGCCTTTAATCCTCAAATTTATGAGTTCCTTTTTTTCCTCCTGGAATTATATATTGTATCTGTTTGACCATTTGGGAGGGGACAGGCAGTCAGGCTAGGGAACAAAATATTTGTCCTACTACCCATAAATTGTGAGAGTTCCTTCTGGCACTTATGGGACATAGAAGTACAAACATATAGCACATAAATTCCAGAAGCATGTTATTATTACTGTTGGTGTTTGGAAGTTTAAATTTGGGATGAAGATTGTACATGGATGTTGAGTAGTCAGTTACTGTTGCTGTTGTTGTTGTTATTTGCCGTCGAGTCAGCCCTGACTCATAGTGACCCCTCTAGCCATGTATAATTGGGCAAATAACTTATCTGGGATATGCTTTATAAAACATAAAATCTTTCTCAAAGATAGTAGGTATGGAGGGTAGTAGGTATGGAAAGTTCTCATAGACAATATGAAACATACCATTTTTGCACAAGCAAAAAGCCCTCTTTAATGTCATAACTTATACAAAAATAATTTGTAAAAAAAAAATAATAACTATGGTCAATGTATATTGCCTCCTTAGAAAATTAGAATTGAAGGTTAAATGTTTATTTTTTCTGCATACATATGCATGAATAATAATAATAATAAATACTTACCTTGTCTGATTTACTCATATAAGAGCAGATGCACAGAGCTAAACTCTTAGATGCAGGGACATAAGATAGATTCTATCTGCTCTTTGCTTAAAAGGAAATAGGGCTTCAATTCATGGAAACTAAAGATAAAACACCATGGTTCTTATTGCCATGAGTCACTTTCAAGCCTCTATTTTACTGGCAGTTAAAATTTTTTCATGATGTGAAAATAGACTGAATCAGGTCTAGAAACAATGCTGGAACTCTGGTGGCGTCGTGCCTAAGGCATTTGACTATTAACCTGAAGGTTGGCAGTTCAAACCCACCAGCCACTCTGTGGACAGACTTAAAGATTTACAGCCTGGAAACTCAATGGGGTGAGTTTGAGGTTTTTTTTGAGAAACAGTGCTAGAGCTACAGGGAGATAAAAATACCAACGTGAATACCATCCACTGTTATGACATCCCTTCATGACTAACAAGAGCAGCAATATTTAGTTGTATCTGGGAGTCCTACAAGGCTAAATTACTTTTAGAAACTAATAAATATGAATCAAAAAGAACACTTCAAGACTTATCCTGAAGTGCAGTGCTAATAGGCATAATATCCATATGTCTACAAGGAAGACTATTTAACACTTGTTATCTGCTGTTGAGTCAGACCTAACTCATAGCAACCCCTCCTTGGGTTTCCAAGGCAGTTATCACTATGGAAGTAGATTGTCCAACCTTCCTTCTGAGGAGTGGCTGGTGGGTTTGAACCACCAGCCTTCTGGTTAGCAGTCAAGTACCCTAGGCACTACACTACCAGAGCTCCTTATTTAACACTACTATTATTCAAATTTACACACCAACTAATAATTCCAAAAAGTGAAGAAATTGAATTTTTTTTTACCAACTTCTACAGTCTGAAATTGATCAGACATGCAATAAACATGGATTGATAATTACTGGTGATTGAAATGTGAAAATTGGATATAAAGAAGAATCAGTAGGAGGAAAATACGACCTCAGTAAAAGATGCAAGAAATTTCATGCTAGAATTTTGCAAGACCAATGAATTATTAGTTGCAAGTATCTTTTTTTCAATAACATAAAGTGAATATGCACGTGGAACTTGCCACATGGAAAACACAGGAATCAAAGTGACTACATCTATGGAAAGAGATGATGAAGAAGTTCAATATCATCAGTCAGAACAAGGCCAGGAGCTAACTGCAGAACAGACCATCATTTATTTATATGCAAGTTCAAGGTGAAACTGAAGAAAATTAAAACAAGTCCAAGATAGCCAAACCTATTACCTTGAGTATACTCCACCTGAATTTAGAGACCATCTCAAGAATAGATTTGATGCATTGAACACTAACGACCGAAGACCAGACAAGTTGTGGGATGACAGCAAGGATATTATGCATGAAGAGAGCAAAAGGTCATTAAAAAGACAGGAAAGAGAGAAAAGACCAAAATTCTGAAACTTCCTCTTGATGCAGAGTAGCTTAAGCAAATGAAGAAACGATGAAGTAAAGGAACTGAGCAGAAAATTTCAGCAGGCTGCTCAAGAAGACAAAGAAAATTATTATAATGAAATGTGCAAAATCCTGGAATTAGAAAACCAAAAAGAAGAACACATTCAGCATTTCTGAAGCTGAAAGAACAGAAGACCTTGATTTGCAATATTGAAGGCATCTCTGGGCAAAATAGAAGGAGCCTTGGTGACAGTGGTTAAGTGCTCACTTGCTAAGCAAAAGGTTGACGGTTTGTATCCACCAGACACTGCAGGAGAAAGATGTGACAGTCTGCTTCCTTAAAATATTTACAGCCTCAGAAATCCTATGGGGCAGTTCTACCCTATTTTATAGGGTCTCTAGTGCCTAAGGCACTTGACTGATAACCAGGAGGCTGGTGGTTCAAACCCACCAGCCACTCCTCGGAAGGAAGCTTAGGCAATCCTATTTCCGTAGTGATACTACTTCAGAAACCCAAGGAGGGGTCGCTATGAGTCGGGGCCGACTCAACGGCACACAACAACAACAACATGAATCAGAATAGACTCTACAGCAGTGGGTTTGGTTTGGTTTTAATAGACAAAATATTGAACAATGCAGAAGGCATACATGGAGCCCTGGTACCAAAAAGAATTGTTCAATGTTCACCCATTTCAGGAATTAGCATATTATCAAGAAGAGGTGGTATTCTTGAAAGATGTCCAAGCTGCACTGAAGACAGTAATGAAAAATAAGGCTGCAGGAATTGAAAGAATACTATTGAGATGTTTCAACAAATGGATGCAGCAATGGAGGTGCTCACTTATCGATGACAAGTAATTTGGAAGACAGCTACTTGGCCAAATGACTTGCAGAGATCCATATTTATGCTCATTCCAAAGAAAGGTGATGTTTTGGTTATCTAGTGCTGCTCTGACAGGAATATACCACAAATGGGATGGCTTGAACAAACAGTTTATTCTCTTACAGTTTGGATGCTTTAAGTCTGAGTTCAAAGTGCCAGGCTGTAGGGGCTGGGTGAAAGCCCCTCAACCTTGGGCTTCAGCTCTGCCTACTGCTCCCAGTCCACTGAATCTAGAGGCATCTCTTCACTCAGGCAGCTACTGGTGCTGAGGCTGACAAGCCCAAGGTTGACAAGTAAAAAGCCACTGTCCCGATGTTACCAAACCACATGGCAGGCCATTACTTCAAGTCCATTGAAAGTCCCAAGGTTGGCAGAGCATGATAGGCTGCTGAACAATGACATGACTACATGCAGGGTTCAAGCATGCCATAAGCTAGGGACCATTCCCAAGTCTGTTTCTTATATACAGAAAGCAGACCACATCCCTAAAACAGCTACTCAGCTGCTTGTGGTAGATCCCACCATGGAGTTGATAGCCAGTCTCATCATGGGAATAACTACTGCCAGCTGCCCAACCACTCAATCAGGCCCAGCCAAACTGACATGCAACCTAACTACCACAGGCGATCCAACATAATTTGGAAATTATTGAACAATATCCTTAATATTACATGCAAATAAATTTTTGCTGAAGATAGTTCAAAAATGGTTGCAGCAGTACATCGACAGGGAACTGCCAGAAATTCAAGCTGGATTCAGAAGAGGACATGAAGCAAAGAATATGATTGCTTATGTCAGATGGGTCTAGATTGAAAGTGGAGAATACCAGAGAGATGTTTGCCTGCATTTTATTGACTATGCAAAGGCATTCAACTGCGTAGATCATAACAAATTAATGGATAACATTGAGAAGAATAGGAGTATCAGAACAGTTAATTATGCTCACGTGGAACTAGCACATAGACCAAGAGGCAGTCATTCAAAGAGAACAAGGGGACACTGCATGGTTTGAGATCAGGAGAGGTGCGCATCGGGGTTGTCTATTTCACCATACTAATTCAATCTGTAAACTGAGTAAATACTAGAAAGTGAACCAAATTAAGAGGAACACAGAATCAAGATTGGAGAAAGACTAATTAACAAGCTGCAATATGAAGATGACAAAACTTTTCTTGCTGAAGAGGAATTGAAGCTCTTATTGATGAAGATCACAACCTATAGCCTTCAATATGAATTATACCTCAACAGAAAAAGAACAAAAATCCTCACAACAGGACCAATAAGCAACAACATGATAAATGAAGAACATACTGAAATTGTCAAGAATTTCATTTTACTTGGACCCACAATTAATGCCCTGGAATGAACAGTTAAGAAATCTAGTGACAGATTGCACTGGATAAATCTGCTGCAAAAAAACTTAAAAGTTTTATAAAATAAAGTTGCCACCTTGAAGATAAGGTTGATATTTTCATTCACCTCATATACATGTGAAAGGTGAACAGTGAATAAGGAAAACCAAAGAAGAATTGATGCATTTGAGTTATGGTGTTGTCAAAGAATTCTGAATATATCATGGACTATCAGAAGGATGAATAAATCACCTTGAAAGAAGAACATCCAGAATGCTTCTTAGAAGGAAGAAAGGCAAGTCTTCATTTCATGTAGTTTGTACGTGTTATCAGGAGGAACCAGTTCCTGGAGAAAGACATCATGCTTGGTAAAGTAGAAGGTCAGTGAAAAAGAGGAAGATCCTCAACAAGATGGATTGATACAATGGCTACAACAATGGGCTCAAACATAACACTGATTGTGAGGATGGCACAGGACCCGGCAGTGTTTGGTTTTGCTGTGCGTAAGGTTGCTACGGGTTGGAGCTGACTCCATGGCAACTAACAACAACAGGAAATAAGAGCCACATATATTTTTAGAAGAAATAGAGGAGAATATTTTAACTTTTATAAGAAAAATGCTTGTGTGTGAGTAAAATACCCTACCATTAAGTTATCTAAACACACAACATGGAAACTTACTTGGGTGGAAATACCATGTCAGATTGTATTCACTCATAAAGACAGGATTTTGAGTTATCACCTATTTCCTTTTTAGCTACTCTGTAACTCTCCAAAGTACTCATTCCCAGCAGATGGTAAAGTATTTGGTATTCTAAAGATATCCAGGGAAGGAGATTTTATAATGCCTTTTAGAATTTGTTCAGTATTTTACAACCGTTGGTGTCAGGAAACTATTTTTCATATTTAACCTCAATCCCACAAGCCAAAGTTTAGACATATTTCCTTTGGTTCAGTCCTCAGTGGAGATGGAGAACAGCTGGTCACCATCTGCATAATACTCCTTCATAAATTAGAAGGCTGAGGTCATTCTAGTCATCTCTTCTACTGGGTAATAATCCCAATTCATTTAATTTGTCTTCATATCACTTATCCTCAAACCCTTAATCATTTCAATTCAAGCATATGAATCCTAAGGTTTTCATGTCTCTCGTAAATTGTGTACAAGACATTTTAATATTTGCACCAGAGTTGAGAGTAACTTCTTATATCTGCTACATTTATCTCCGTAAGATCCTGATATCTATTGACTTTTAAACAGTAATTATGCATTTTAACGTCATTATCTGTACTCTCTGTGATTACTATCTTTGTTTTTAGGGAAAAAATGTAAATTGAAATTATATTTTAGAATATAATATGTATATTTTTATTCTATATTTGGTATTCTGTTTTTTCTTTTTTTTTTTTTATTGTGATTTGGGTGAAGATTTACAGAGCAAATTCACTTTCCATACAGCAGTTCACATATA
>NW_006922239.1:819961-821437 GCF_000298275.1 Orycteropus afer afer
TTCACCAAGTGCGTGTAGGGTGTAGTAACAAGAAGAATGTCATACCTTTTCAGTCTTGCAGGTCTCAGGTGTCCTTGGGGTTGCTGGAAAGCAGAATGTGTTCTTAAGCCCCAGAAATCTGCAAGAGCGCTGTCTCTTTGAATATCCAAAATAGTCACTTTTTAAACCTTCAAAATGGCAGTGTCCTCCAGACCAGCAAAAGTCCACAGCTCAGCCCACCTATCTCTTCACCTTCGTTTGTTCCCCAGCCACTGTGCACAGTTCTCCGTGCAGTCCCTGGCTAGCAGGGTGATTTTTAGGTTAATTCTTAAGTCCTACCACCACAGGTATATTTGGTATTCTTTATGAACATGAATCTTATTGGTAAATTAAATCTTTTTCTGACTATGCCAAAACCCCATTATATAGTGACAAATATCTCATTCTTCTCATTTTAAAGTACCCAGGAGTTCAGTGTACATGCTCTCCATTACATTAATATTCTCATCAAATAAAATATGAAATAACAACTAGATTCAACATAAACTACAAAATATTTGGCTTCCAGGTCAACATTACTTTTGAGAACTGTTCTACTCCGGAAAAATATTTCCCACTCAATAATAGCATTAGCTAGCCAATCTTTGTACATATTCCACTTAAGGTGCTGATCTCCATTGTTGCTGCACTGGGTTTTTTCCTAAAACATTATTATCATTTTTACCTTCTGTAGGCAGATCAGAAATGGCTCTCTGTAAACTGGTGCCATTTGGCCTTAGTGTATGCTGGCCAGTTCTGCAGCATGATTTTGTGGGAACATTTCACTGTTTCTTTTGTATAGCACCAAACCGTGGCTGCTAGCTGTCTCTAACAAAATTCTCCCCACAGCCATAAGAATGACATGTGCAGAAATCTCACTTATAGTCTGAATAGAAACTGGCTGAAAGAGAGAACTGACACTCATGTCAGATTGTATTTTTCTGGGGTCATGATTTCCATTCCTTACAGTCATCCTATTCAAGTCAAGATAAAGTCTACCTGCTCTAGCCATCCTGTCATTCTTGTCTGCAGAAAAGTTAGGTTGGTGTCATAGGTATTTTTTCACAAAGCCATGCTCCTTATTTTTCTGTTGTTCTTAAGATGTTTGCCAGTTTATTATCTAATGATTAACTTTAGCTATTTGGAGGGGCTAGAAGTTAAACTTTTAAGTCTACAATTTCTGAAGGGTATTTAGGAATAACGTGAGTTATTCTTTAACTGTTTAATTTTACAGTTTCTAACTTTACAATTTCTAAGAGGCCCTTTTCTTTTATAAAATGACAGGTACTGCATTGGCTCTTTTTTTTTTTTAGTAGCTTTTGTGTGTGTGTGTGTGTGTGTGTGTGATTTGGGTGAAGATTTACAGAGCAAATTCACTTTTCCATACAGCAGTTCACATACACTTTGTCTCATGACATTGACCACAGTTTACCACAATGCAACAGCTCCCCTCCCACT
>NW_006922239.1:822002-825492 GCF_000298275.1 Orycteropus afer afer
CGGAAGGAAGGTTGGGCAATCCTACTTCCGTAGTGATACTGCCTCAGAAACCCAAGGAGGGGTCGCTATGAGTTGGGGCCGACTTGATGGCAAATAACAACAACAACAACATGTGCTATGGAAGAAAAAGAAAAAAATGGATGAGGAAAGGAAAGGTCAGGAATGCAAATTTGGGGAAGAGGATTGAGAAGTTTACAATTTTACTAAAAATTGAGCAACTGTTTAAAAGAGGGGAGAAGTTAGTCCAGGAAGGGAAGACTATACCAGGCAAAAGGAACAGTTGATGCAATAGCCTTAAGGTAGCAGCTTGCCTGGCATGGTCAAGGGTTCCACTGGAGTTTTGTGGTGGTGGTGGTGGAGAAGAAGAGATTGGGGGATAATGAGAGTCCAGATCATGAGGGAGTCTGAAGATCATTGTAAGTAAGATCTTGGTTTTATCTGACTCATGATATTTTGAAAAGACCTTCCTGGTTGCTTGGTTAAAAACAAGGGCAGCAGTTGGGAGACCTCTAAGGAGGCTATTGTGTAATTCAACCAAAAGATGATTGTATCTTGGAACAGAGTGGTGACAAGTGGTATGATTACAGATTTCCTTAAATGTCGATCATAGATTTGTAGATTCATTGGAGGTGCACCATGAGAGACAAAGAGGAGTAAAGGATGATCTTTATAAGTAAGTGGAAGATTGGAACTGCCATTTACTGAGATGGGTAAGGCTGTATCTAAAGCATGTTTGGGGTGATGATCAGATGTTCAGTTCTGTACGTGTTAAGTGTGGGATGCCTATTACACATTGAGCAGGCAATTGCACATAAATGCTTATAATTCAAGAGAGTGAACTGGGCTGGAAAAAGAAATATGAAAGTCATTGACATATGGAATATATTAGTTAAAAGCAATAAATTGGGATGAGATTACAAAGGGAATTGGTATTGAGAAGAGTAGAGGACCAAAGACTACACCCAATGGCAGGCCAACATTTTGAATTTGGAGTGAAGAGGAGGAAAAAACAAGAACAAGTAGTCAGTTAGAGAGGAGGAAAGCCAAGAGGTAGCAAGTGAAAATTTATATCAAGGAGGAAAGATCAATCATCTATTAAATCCTGCTGATAGGTCAAGTAAGATGAATAGTTAGAATTGATCATTGGATTTAGTAACTATGAAATTAATGAATTTAATGTGAACTTTTGGAGAAGTAACAGGGATGAAATCTTAATTATATAACTCCTAGTGGATTAAAGAGAGAATGGGAGAAAAGGATTTAGGTAAATCAAGTACAGACAATTTTTTAAAGGAGTTTTGGTGAAAACAAGCATAACACACACACACACACACACACACACACACAAATGGGATGCTAGTTTTCTAGTGTCCCAGAGTAGGAATTTTCTTTAGAATGTAGCATGAGTAGTTATCTATGTTAATAGGTAGGGAGGCAAAGTGTATGGCTACATATATTGGTCATGTATACCTGTGGTGGTTGAAGACTGGAGTTGTTGCAGTTATTGAAAATGACAAAGATTAGTGTATGACCCTAGAAGTAAATGACTGATAGGGTGAAGCATGAGAATTTACTGACTGGGTGAAATAAGATCCTGTCACCTTTAGTACACATTTCTGATATTCTCCTTGCTTTGTTCTCATTGCACTCTCCTTCAGGTGTGAAATATATTTTGGTTGCCTGCAAATTGTTGCTGTCAGGTGCCAATGAGTTGATTTTCCATACACAGCAACATCATATGAAAGATTAGAATTGCCCCACAGAGTTTTCTAGGCTGTAATCTTTACAAAAGCAGATCACCATGTCTTTCTCCCATGGAGCCTCTGGATAGATTTGAACAGCCAAATTTTTGGTTAGCAGCTGAGGTCTTAACCATTGCACCATCAGGGCTTTTTTTCTCCTAATTAAGAGAGGGAAAAGGAATAATCATTAAACAAAAATAGTCATCACTCTTTCTATCCCTACTCTACAACATATCTGAATTCATAACATCACAACATTGGCCAAAACTCCATTTCTAACATCATGTGCAGAAATATGTATAAGTCAGAAAAGTACATATCCTACCATAGATTTCAGTGCCTTGTTTCAATGAAAAGAGCCCTGCTGGCATAGTGGTTAAAACATTTGGTTGCTAATCAAAAGGTTGATGGTTCAAACCTACAAGCTGCTTTGTGGGAGAAAGATGTGGTATTTTGCTGTCATAAATACTTACAGCCTTGGAAAACCTATGGGGGCACTTCTACTTTGTCCTATAGGGTTGCTATGGGTCAGAATTGATCTAATAGCAAGAGATGTGGTTGTTATTATTATTTTTTTGGCATTTAAATGAAGCTTCACTGACAGCAATATTTTGAGTTTTTCCTATATTTAGCACTCCCAGAGAATTTTATACCCAGCCACAATGTACACAGTAATATTTGGGATGGCTGAGTTGTTTTTCTCACTTTTGTTATGATTGTTTCTAGGTGTTATCAAGTTGGTTCCAATTAATAGTGACTCTATGTGCAGCAGAATGAAGCAAGGCCCAGTCTACACCATCCTCAAAATTGTAGCTATGTTTGACCTTACTGTTGCAGCCACTGTGTCGATCCATCTCATTAAAGGTCTTCTTTCTCAAGGACCATCTACTCTGCCAAGCATGATGTTCTTTTCCAGAGATTGGTCCCTCCTGATAACATGTCCAAAGTACATAATATGAAGTCTCTCTATCTTCCCTTCTAAGGAGCATTCTTGTTGTACTTTGTCCAAGACAGATTTGTTCATTCTTCTGACAGTCTACGATATATTCAATATTCTTTGACAACACCTTAATTCAAATGTGTCAATTATTCTTAAGACTTCCTTATTCATTTTCCCACCATTTGTCTTTCAGTTTGTCATCCTGTGGTGGCTTGTGTGTTGCTGTGATGCTGGAAGCTCTGCCACTGGTATTTCAAATACTACCAGGGTCACCCATTGTGGAAAGGTTTCAGCAGAGCTTCCAGACTAAGACAAACTAGGAAGAAGGAGGAGGCCATCCACTTCTGAACAAACTGGCCAATGCAAGCCTCATGACAAATCTGTCTTGGAAGAAGTACAGGCAGAATGTTCCTTAGAAGTGAGAATGGCCAGACTTAGTCTCACCCATTTTGGTCATGTTGTCAGAAGGGACTATTCCCTGGAGAAGGATATCATGCTTGGTAAAGTAGAGGGTGAGCAAAAAAGAGGAAGACCCTCAATGAGATGGGTTGACACAGCAGCTTCAACGTGGGCTCAAGCATAGCAAGGATTGTGAAGACGCCACAGGACCAGGCAGTGTTTCATTTTGTTGTACATAGGGTTGCTATGAGTCACTACCAACTTGACAGCACCTAATGATAACAAATAATTCAGAAACGTTTGCAGCAGTATATTGATAGAGAACTTCCAGAGGTTCAAGCCGGATTCAGAAGAAGACGTGGAACAAGGGATATCATAGCTGTTGTCAGATGGATCTTGGCTCAAGGCA
>NW_006922239.1:826420-831032 GCF_000298275.1 Orycteropus afer afer
GGAGGGTCGACGAAAGAGGGGGAGGCCTTCAACGAGATGGATTGATACGGTGTCTGCGATGATGGGCTCAAGTATAGCAGGGATTGTGGGGCTGGCGTGGGATCGGGAAGTGTTTCGTTCTGCTGTGCATGGGGTCGCTATGAGTCAGAAATGACTCGATGGCACTTAACAACAACAACAACAACGATAACAACATTCATTGTCCAGTTTTCACATGCATATTCTCTTACTTGTCTAGTGCTGCTATAACAGAAATACTGCAAGTAGATGGTTTTAATAAACAGAAATTTATTCTCTCATAATTTAGGAAGCTAGAAGTCTGAATCAGAGCACCTGCTCTAGAGAAAGGATTTCTCTCTCTCTTGGCTCTGTCTTCTTTCAATATATGTGAACCTGGCATTCGTTGCATATCTATATCTCTTTTGTCATCAATCTTCCCCTGAATCTAGGAGGTTCTTACACAGTGACTCCAGGTGCAAACATGCATTCTGCTCCTTGCTCTTCTTTTTTGGTGCTAATGGGTCCTTAAAATCTCTGCTTATTTGTTTAATCTCTTTTATATCTCTGAATAGATTGACTCCAGATGCAACTTAGTCCTGTAGATTGTATCTGCCTCATTAATGTAACCACCTCTAATCCTGCCTCATTAACATCATAGAGTTTAGGATATGCAACACATAGGAGAATTATATCAGATCACAAAATGGAGGATTGTTACATAATACTGAGAATCATGGCCAGCCAAGTTGACATATATGTTTGGGGAACACAATTCCATCCATAATGCATATGAGGAGATTGAAAATACTATGGCTTGGGTCAGGAGCACATTAGTCCTCAAGGTGACTGTGAAAGTTAAGGTTGTGTGTCAACTTGGCTGGGTCATGATTCTAAGTGGTTTAGCAATTATGATACAGTCATTCTCCAATAAGATCAGATATAGTGTAACTTCCATGATGAGATCTGCTGTGAGCAGCCAATCAATGGAAAGGGAGTTTCTTTTGGGGTGTGTACTGCTTCAAATGTTATTGTTGTAGTTGTTAGGTGCCGTCAAGTCATCTCCAACTCATAGTGACCCTATGTACAGCAGAACAAAGTACTGCCTGGTCCTGTGCTAGCCCCACAATCTTTGCTATACCTGAGCCAATCATTGCAGCCACTCTGTCAATCCACCTCATTGAGGGCCTTCCACTTTTCCATTGTCCCTCCACTTTACCAAGCATGATATCCTTCTCCAGGGAATGGTCCCTTCTTACAACATGAGGACAAAGTCTGGCCATTCTTACTTCCAAGGAGCTTTCTGGCTGCATTTCTTCCAGGACAGATTTGTTAGTTCTTTTATCAGTCCATGGTACTTAAAGCATTCTTTGCCAGCACCACGACTCAAAGGCATCGACTCTTCTTCAGTCTTCCTTTTTCATTGTTCAGCTCCCACATGCATATGAGGTGATTGAAAATACCATGCCTTGCATCAAGCACACCTTAGTTTTCAAGGAAACATCTTTACTCTTCAGCACTTGAAAGAAGTCCTTTGCAGCAGATTTCCCCAATGCTATACAACATCTGATATCTTCACTGCTGCTTCCATTGGTGTTGATTGTAGAACCAAGCAATAGGAAGTCTTTGACAACTTCAATCTTTTCTCCATTTATCACGATGTTGCTTATTGGTCCCATTGTAAGTATTTTTGTTTTGTTTATATTGAGTTGTAATCCATACTGCAGACTGTCGTCTTCATTATTCAATCTTCATCAGTAAGTGTTTCAAATCTTCCTCACTTTCAGCGAGCAGACTTCTGTCATCTGCATAATGTAGGTTGTTAATGAGTCTTTCTCCAATCCTGATGCCACATTCTTCTTCATGTAGTCCAGCTTTTCAGATTGAATAAGTATGGTGAAAGGATACAACCCTGATGCACTCCCTTCTTGATTTTAAACCATGCAGTATTCCCTCGTTCTGTTCAAACAACAGCCTCCTGGTCTATGCCCAGGTTCCTCATGAGCATGAGTAAGTGTTATTCTTCTCAATGTTATCCATAACTTGCTATGATCCACATAACCAAATGCCTTTGCATAGCAAATAAAACACAAATAAACATCTTTGTCATATTCTTTGCTTTCAGCCAATATCCATCTGACATCAGCAATGATTTCTCTCATTCCACATCCTCTTCTGAGTCCAGTTTGCATTTCTGGAAGTTCTCTGTCAATATACTGCTACAACCATTTTTGAATTATCTTCAATAAGATTTTACTTGCATGCGATATTAATGATATTGCTTGATAATTTCCACATTCTGTGGGATCATCTTTCTTTGGAATGGGTACAAATATGGATCTCTTCCAGTCAGTTGGCCAGGTAGTTTTCTTCCAAATCTCTTGGCATAGCCAAGTGAGTGCCTCTGATGTGGCATCTGTTTGTTGAAACATCTCAATGGGTATTCCATCAATTCCTGGAGTCTTGTTTTTCACCTCTTCCCTATGTGAAGTTTCAACTTCTTCTTTCAGTACCATTGGTTCTTGAACATATGCCACTTCCTGAATTGGATGAAGATTGACTAGTTCTTTTTGGTACAGTGACTCTGTGTATTCCTTCCATGTTCTTTTGATGCTTCCTGCATCATTCAATATATTGCCCAAGTTGTTGTTGTTCTTATGTGCCATTGAGTTGGACCTGACTTATAGTGACCTCTCCTTGGGTTTCTGAGGTGGTATCACTACAGAAGTAGATTGCCCAACCTCCTTTCCAAGGAGTGGCTGGTGGGTTTGAACTGCCAGCCTTCTGGTTAGCAGTCAAGTGCCTTAGGCACTACACTACCAGAGCTCCTATATTGCCCATAGAATCTTTCAATATTGCAATTCAAGGCATAAATTTCCTCTTTAGTTCTTTTAGCTTGAGAAATGCCAAGCATGTTCTCCCCTTTTGGCTTTCCAACTCAATGTCTTTGCACACTTCATTATAATAATTGACTTTGTCTTCTCAAGCTGCTCTTTGAAATCTTCTGTTTAGCTCTTTTATCTTGGCATTTCTTCCATTTGCTTTAGCTACTCTCCATTCAAGGGCAACTTTCAGAGTCTCTTCTGACATCCGTTTTGTTCTTTTCTTCCTTTCCTGTCTTTTTAATGACCTTTTGTTTTCTTCATGAATGATGTTCTTGATGTCATCCCACAATTCTTCTGGTCATTGGTGTTCAGTGCACCAAATCTATTCCTTAGATGGTTTCTAAATTCAGGAGGGATATAATCAAGGTCATATTTTTGTTCTCATGGACTTGCTTTAATTTTCTTCAACTTCAACTTGAACTTGCAAATGAACAGTTAATACTTGGTTCCACAATCATCTCCTGGCTTTGTTTTGGCTGAAGATATTGAACTTTTCCATCACCCCTTGCTACAGATGTAGTAAATCTGATTCCTGTGTACTCCATCTGGCAAAGTCCACATGTATAGCCACCATCTGTGTTGTTGAAAAAAAGCATTTGCAATGAAATAACTCGTTGATCTTGAAAAATTCTATCATGTGACCTCCAGCATTATTTCTATCTCCAAGGCCAAATTTTCCAATTACTAGTGATTCTTCTTTGTTTCCAACTTTTGCATTTCAGTCACCAGTGATAATCAGCACATCTTGATTGCATGTTTGGTCAATTTCAGACTGCAGAAGTTGGTAAATATCTTCAAGTTCCTCATCTTTTGCTTTGATGGTTGCTACATAAATTTGAATAATAGTTGTATTAACTGGTTTTCTTTGTAGGTGTATGGATATTAGTCTATCACTGATAGCATTGTACTTCAGGATAGATCTAGATACATTCTTTGTGATGAGGAATGCCACACCATTCCTCTTCAAATTATCATTCCCAGCATAGTAGATCACATGGTTATTGATTAAAAATGGCCACAACCGGTCCATTTCAGCTCACTAATGCCTAGAATATCAATACTTCATGCATTCCATTTCATTTTTGACAACTTCCAATATTCCTAGATTCATACTTTGTACATTCTATGTTTTGATTTTTAATGAATGTTTGTAGCTGTTTCTCTTCAATTTGAGTCATGCCACATCAGCACATGGAGGTCCTGAAAGATTCACTTTATCCATATCATTAGGGTAGGCTGTACACTGATGAAGCAGCTCTTTCCCAGTCATATTTTGAGTGCTTTCTGACCTGAGGGGCTCATCTCCCGACACTGTATCAGACAATGTTTCACAGCTATTCATAAAATTTTCCATTAATATATCAGACAGTGTTTCACTACTGTTCATAAGGTTCTCACTGGCCAATTCTCTGAGAAGTGGATGGCCTCTTCCTTCTGCCAATTCTATCTCCGTCTGGAAGCTCCACCAAAACCAGTCCACCATGAACACCCCTGCTGGCACAGCCTCCAGCCTCACAGCAACATGGAAGCCACCACAGTACAACAAACTGACATACAAGTTCGTCTCCTTTGGAGTTACAGATTGGATAAGAAAACAAAACCCATCAATATGCTGCCTACAAGAAACACACCTTAGAGATAAAGACAAAATGTACAAAAATCAAAGGTTGGAAAAAGATATATCAAGCAAATGGCAACTGTAAGAGAGCAGGAGTGGCAATATTAATTTC
>NW_006922239.1:835089-847606 GCF_000298275.1 Orycteropus afer afer
ATACAGTACTGCGTTGTCAGTGAAGGCAAACATGCGTATGTGGGTGGATAGATGGGTGGACAGGCTAAATGATTAGGTATGTCTATGAAATGGGGAATGTATCCAAGAACATATATAGGGTTGGCAGACAATGGTCTTATAAGTTTATATGAATGATCAGAATTCCCAGATATATAGTAGAGCTGACAAGGGGCAAGGTTGTTGTCACTGTTTGGTCACAGCCAGCTACCCAGAGGGACCGAGTAGTTGAACCTGTGGGCTTGGGACCATAGTTGCAGGGAACATCAATCTCAATTGGCATAATGTACTATACAAAACATTGTTCCACTTCCTACTTTGGTGAGTAGTGACTGGGATCTTAAAAGCTAGCAAGCTGCTGTCTAGATGCAACAATGGGTCTCTCCTCGTCCAGAGCAAAGAAGGATGAAGAAAACCAAAATTCACGGAAACAATTAGTCCTAGTGACTGATACACCATCTGATCTGCAGCTATGAGACCAGAAGAACTAGATGGTGCCTGGATAGCACTGTCATCCACTTGGAAGGGGATCTATGTAGGAGATCCTTGATTGAGAGGGAGAACAATGTGGAACAAAACTCAAAATCATTTGGAGAAAAAAAAAGGGGGGGCGCCCAGATTTGCTGGTCTGATAGAGCCTGGTGGAACCACAGAGACTATGGCCCCTAGCTGCCCTTCAGGTCTGGAATTGAACCCACACCTGTGGTTTCCAGCCAAACAAAATACAGGCATATGAGTTAAACATTTACCTCAAGTAGATATACTCCTTGGAGAAAACAATCATGGGAGAAAGAAGGGCTGCTTATGCACATGGGGACAGCTCAGGAGGCAGGAGAGTATGGAGGGATGGACACAGGGAAGAGGTAACTATGGGGAGGAAGTGGGAGGAGAGCTGTTGCATTGTGGTAAACTGTCGCCAATGTCATGAGACAAAGTATATGTGAACCACTGTATGGAAAGTAAATTTGCTCTGTAAACCTTCACCCAAATCACACACACACACAAAAAAGTTCATCTCCTTTGGCTTTTCAAACCACTCTGCTCACTTCCAGGGCTACCCCCTACCTGTTCTTGCCAGCCTTGTCTGCCACTGCTCCCTCCTGCCTGGGAGCTGTCCCCTGCCCACTTTACCTGTTCCAGCCACCAACCCTTTCTCTCAATATAGATATGGAAAAGATCTGGGAAAGCTCTCTGGTGTTTTGCTCATTCTGTATCCTGCAACTGGCTTGTCATCATCTGTACTTCTTAGACTTGAACCAGCGGCCTCCCCTATTGCCTGCCAATCTTAGGAATGTTTCCTTGGCAGCCTGTGAGCCAATAGTCTGCCATCTTACCTGCCATCTTGGATTTGTCAGCCTTCCAAGTCTGTAGCCTGCTGTATCTTGGGTTTGTTAGCCTCTACAGCTACGTGAGTGAGGAGAATCCTCCTGCTTGACTTCAGACTGACAGACTTGGGACTTGCCAACCTCTACAAAGGTATGAGCTGTTTCCTTGAGATAAATTTATCTATCTATCTATCTGTCTGCCTATCTATCTGTTATCTGTCTTCTGTCTGTCTATCTAACTATCTATCTAAGCTTATCTAAGCTTCACTGGTTTTGCTTCTCTAGAAGGTCCAGCCTAGGAGACTTGGTACTGAGAGTGGTTCTAGAGAAACAAAATTGTAAAGATGAATTTTCTAAGTTGGTTCTCAAGTTTGATTAATTGCTGATGACTCTGTTTCCATTGGTGAAGAGGGAGCTTCTAATCCAAAACATGGGATGGCAAAATTAATACTGAAAATAGCATCACCAATAGATCAAGTATCAGTGAGAAATGAGGCTCTGGATAATCACATGTTTGATACTTTTCTGCAGTTCTGTCAGAATGAGAAGTATAAGGAACCTGCTTGTTTGGTTCTACTTGTGCCAGACAATGTGATAAAAGAACGAGATGAACTCTGGGCTCAAGAGCATATCTCAAGTGTCTCATAAAAACCTCAATATTCTCCGGGAGGCTGTATATGCTCTACTAGAATCCAGTATATGATATTGTTTCCCCAGTAGCCAGGATTCATGGGTCCAGGAACCAAGATGAAAATGGGAGTGGCATGATTCACCATTACACCTAGTGACTCACTCAAAAAAAATTTCACTTCCTGTCCCTGAAACCCTATGCTCTGGTGGTGTGAAGGTCTTAGTCCCAAAGGGAGGAATAATCCCACCTGGAAACACAATACTGATTCCATTGAACTGGAAGTTAAGGATTCCACCTGGCCATTTTGGGCTCCTCATACCTCTGGATCAAAAGGCAAGGAAGGGAACTACTGTATTGTGTGGTGTGACTGATCTTGATTACCAAGGGGAAGTCAGATTGATAATACATAATGGAGATAAAGAAGAGTATGTCTGGAATGCAGGAGATTCTTTAGGACATCTCTTAGTATTACCATGCCCTATGATTAAAGTCAATGGAAAATTATAGCAATCCAATTCTGATATGACTAGTAATGTCCCGTACCCTTCAGGAATGAAGATTTGGGTCACCCCACCAGACGAAGAACCATGACCAGCTGTGGTACTTGCTGAAGGTAAAAGGAATCTGGAATGGATTGTGTTGTTGTTGAATGGATTGTGGAAAAAGGTAATTTTAAATACCAGCTATGACCATGTGACCAGTTGCAGAAATGAGGCTTATGACTGTTATGAGTATTTCTTCTTTGCATATGTACATCAGATATTTTTGTTTTCTTCAGTTATGAGATATAAACTATAAACAGGGGTGATGTGTTTTTGGTTGTAAGGGTGTTAGTTACATCAAGTTAGATGCTGGTATGCCTTTATAATTGTCTTAATTTTGAAGTTATGTTATGTTTAAAGAGTTGTGTACAGGTGTCAGGTTGACAAGGGGTGGACTATGATAGGGTTGTATGTCAAATTGTTTGGGCCATGATTCTAAGTGATTTAACGGTTATGATGTAGTCATCCCCTATCATGAGTTCTGATGTAACTTAATCACTTCCATGATAAGATCTTCTATAAGCAGCTAGTCAGTGGAAAGGGAGTTTCCTTAAGGGTGTGTCTTGCTTCTAATATATATGGAAAAGCTCTGGCAAAGCTCACTGGCTTTTTGCTCATTCAGTGTCCTACATCTGGCTTGTCATCATCTCCAGTTCTTGGAGTTCAACCAGTGGCCTCCCCTATTGACTGCCGACCTTGGGCTTGTTGCCTTGACAGCCTGTGAGCCAATAACCTGCTATCTTACCTGCTGATCTTGGATTTGTCAGCCTCTGCAGTGGTGTAGTGGTTAAGGCATTTGCCTCCTAACCAAAAGGTTGGTGGTTCAAACCTACCAGCTGGAAGAAAGATAAGGCATTTCCTTCTGTAAAGATTTATAGCCTTGAAAACCCACCGGGGGTCATTATGAGTCAGAACTGACTTGATGGCAGTTAATTGTTGTTGTTTTGCAGTTATTGAGTGAGAAGAAACCTCTAGCTTGATATTAACCTGGGACTTGGGACTTCTCAGCCTCTGAAACTATGTGAGCCATTTCCTTCCGATAAATCTTCTCTCTCTCTCTCTCTCTCTATATATATATACATACATACATATATATATACACACACACACACACACACACACGTAAGCTTCACTGGTTTTGCTCCTCCAGAGAACCCACCCTAAGACAGTGAAATCTTTAACACTTTAAAGAAGTATTTTTCCATGTGAATATGTCATATGAATTATTGAGTGGTGTTTCCATGAACATGGATTGTAGATCCAAGTAAAATGAAATCCTTGACAGCTTCAATATTTTCTCCATGTATTGTGATGTTGCTTATTCGTCCAGTTGTAAGGATTTTTATTTTCATTCTGTTGATGGCTGTAGTTTTGATCATCAGTAAATGCTTTAAGTCCTCTTCACTTTCAGCAGGCAAGATTGTGTCATCTGCATATTGCAGGTTGTTAATGAGTCTTCCTCCAATCCTGATGCTATATTCTTCTTCAAATAGTCAAGTTTCTTGAATTATTTGGTCAGCATAAAGAAAAACAAGCATGGTGGAAAGATACAACCCTGACACATGCTATTCCTGATTTTAAACCATGCAGTATCCACTTGTTCTGTTCAAATGACTGCCTCTTGGTTTATGTACAGGTTTCATATGAACACAATTAAGTGTTCTAGAAATCCCATTCTTCACAATGTTATTTATAATTTGTATGGCACACACAATCAACTGCCTTTGCATAGTCAATAAAACACAGACAACCATCTTTCTGGTATTCTTTGTTTTCAGCGAAGATCCATCTGACATCAGTGATGATATTCTTTGTTCCACATGCACTTCTTTTAAATTTTAAACTGCTTTTAAAATTATCTTTAGCACAATTTTACTTGTATATGATATTAATGCTATTGTTCAAAATTTCTGCATTCTGTTGAATCACCTTTCTTTGGAATGGACACAAATATGGATCTCTTCTAGTTGGTTGGCCAGGTAGCTGTCTTTCAAATTTCTTAGCATGGACAAGTGCTTTCTACCATTGCATCAGTTTGTTGAAACATCTCAATTTGTATTCCATCAACTCCTGGAGACTTGCCAGTGCCCTTCTATGCAGCTTGGACTTTTTTCTTCATTACCATTGTTTCTTGATCATATGCTATGTTGATGAATTCTATTTTATTTTCAGTGACTCTGTGTATTCTTTCCTTTCCTCTTGATGCATTCTGTGTTGTTCAATATTTTCTCCAAAGAATCCATCAATATTGCAACCTGAGGATTGCTTTTTTTTTTTTTTTTTTTTCAACTTGAGAATGCTGAGTATATTCTTCTCTTTTGGTTTTCTTACTCCAAGTTTTTACACATTTCATTATAATGGTTTTCTTTGTCTTCTTGAACTGCCTGCTGATATTACATTCAGATTTTTTACTTCATTGTATTTTCCATTTACTTTAGCTGCTTTATGTTCAAGAAGAAGTTTCAGAGTCTCTTCAACTATTTTGGCTTTTTCTTTCTTTCCTGTCTTTTTAATTACCTTTTGCTTTCTTCATGGATGATGTCTTGATGTCATCCCACAACTCATCTTGTCTTTGATCATTAGTGTTCAATGCATCGAATCTATTTGTGACATGGTTTCTAAATTCAGGTGAAATATACCTGAGATTGTAGTTTGGCTCTCTTGGACTTGTTTTAATTTTCTTCCACTTCAACTTGCACTTGCATATGAGAGTTTGATGTTCTGTTCTGTAGTTGATTCATGCTCTTGTTCTCACTGATGTTACTGAGCTTCTCCATCATCTGTTTCCATAGATGTAGTCCATTTGATTCTTATGTATTCTGTCTGGTGAGGTCTACATTTAAAGGCATCTGTTTATGTTGTTGAAAAACTAGTATTTCCAATGAATTAATTATGGGTCTTGAAAAATTCTATCATGTGATCTCTAACCATGCCATACTTTCCAACTACTGATCCTTTTTCATTGTTTTTAACCTTCACATTACAATCTCCAGTAATTATCAATGCATCTTGATTGCATGTATGATCAATTTCAGATTGAAAAGTTGGTAAAAATATTCAATTTCTTCACCTTTGATAATAGTATTTGGTCCGTAATTGTAAATAACAGTTGCAGTTACTAGTCTTCCTTGTAGCTGTATGGATATTATACTGTCATTGACAGTGTTGTACTTCAGCATATATATCAAAATGTTCTTTTTGATGATGAATATAATGCCATTCCTCTTCAATTTATCATTCCTGATAGACTGTATAATTGTCTGATTCAAAATGGCCAATACCAGTGCATTTTAGCTCACTAGTGCCTAAGATGTCTATCTTCAAGTATTTCATTTCATTTTTCACAACTTCCAATTTTCCTAGATTCATACTTTGTACAATCCACATTTTTACTAAGGATGTTTGCAGCTGTTTCTTCCATTTTGTGTCATGCCACATTAGCAAATGAAGGTCCCAACAGCTTTATTCCATCAATGACATTAAAGTCAACTCTCATTTCACACAGCAGCTCTCCCCATGTCATATTTTGATTTCCTCCTAACCTGAGGGGCTCATCTTCTGGCAGTATGTCAGACAATATTTCCTGCTATTCATAAGGTTTTCTCTGGCCAACTTTTAAGAAGTAGGTCACCAGGCAGGATAGGATAGGATAAATATGAGAGATGGTCTAATAAAATTACTGAAACAATAAGGAAGACCATTTGAGACATGAATTTAAACCACTATCATTAGCAATGAGCTAAGAGGCAATTGTACCTTAAAGTACTAAATAGCTACAGTAATACACCTATGCAATTTTATATGGAGAATAAACTTTCTTTCTGTTTGCAGGCTTTATTTGATTTTTCGTAACAGTTTAGGCATCTTTAAATTTTTAAAAGTTTGAAGATCAGTGCTATAAACACTGAATTACCTTTTTGTAGATAATAAAGAATTACTGAAGATTTTGAATCCAAGAGTAACCTGATTATATTGCTATATGAAATGATTAATCTAATTGTAAAATTAAAAATAAAATTGAAGAAAGAAGAATAGAAGCATGAAGACAGGTTTCTATGATCCAACTTGATGCTCCGGAAAGCTTCCTCCTTATATATCCTCAAGAATAGTTTGATGATGATTTCTATCAAACCTGAAAAGCCTTATTGGCAGTTAAATGAGAATTATCATCAATCATGGCATGCCAAGGAGGTGGCTTCCTTAAATGTGTTTCATAAATCATGACCCCAAACATTTGTTCAATTGTTCAAATGTACTTTAAAAAAGATTGTTAGCAGGACCAAAAAATGGTACATTCTAATTAATTGCTTTAATCTAATTTTAGGATTATAATTGTTGCTGTTGGCATTCTGTGGACTAAGAGAATAAAATTCCTAGAGGTAAATGTAAGTAATTTTCTCCCCCTACCCCATGTATTCATTCACAAAATTTTTTATTCCTATTACTTTCTTTTGAGGAGATTAAGGTCATGAATGTAAGGACTAATTTACCAAATTCATCCTTTCAGCATTATAGTGAGGCAAATAAATACACGTACAGCAATGGAGTCTTATACCTTCTGCCTCCTTATTATGCTCTGTTCCTCACACCAGCCCACAAAAAATGTAAAGGTGTTATCACTGAGAGTGTTAAGAGACTGAATATGTTGCTAAGGGTCTCTATCTTTTCTCTGGAATGAAAGCTATAATTGACGGAAGAGTTAGGGTTGAGAGATAAGAGCAAAAAAAGACACTGATAGGAAAAGAGTCTAGAATTGATTTTAAAAATGGAGGGGAAAAAAAAGTTAAAGGATTTGTAAAGAGATCTTTGCTTGACTAACCCTGTTAAACATGGTAACAATGAAGGTGGTCACATTCTTGGTTAGCCATTAAGTATTTAGAAAGCTAAAATAATGAACATAAGCAAACATAACTGTGATAGCAATAGGATATTTTAGTCTCCTTCACAGAGAAAGTCAATGATTGTCAATCAATTAAATAAATCCAAACATGGATACCCAGGGCATAAAATTTAAGTGTTTGGTCTATGAGATAAGGAAGCTATGAGATAAAACACAGGACTATCCAGCAAATCAATTATAAAAGTAAATAGAAACTGTCAATAGTCTATTAACAGCCTTATTATGGATTCCAAACTAAGTGATTATTATACCTTAATGATTAGCTAAGCAATGTAATATAAGTATATACCTTATTTTTCAACTTCAGTCACTAAGAGTTCTGGAAATAAACGCTTTAATCTTTATTTCCTTTTAGCATGTTGGCATGAATGATATTTTATTCATGCTTTTGTCTGGAGTTTCTAGTACAGTGCCTGGCATACAGAAGAAGGTGATCAATGTTTTTTCAAATGGATGTTATGGATTAAATTGTGTCCCCACAAAATATGTACTGTAAATCTTAACTTCTACCCCTATGATTATAATACCATTTGGGAATGAATTGACTTTTTTACGTGAATTGGACAGGATTAGTGTAGGGTATGTTTTAAGTAAATGTCTTTTGAGATATAAAAAAGACTAAACAAGTAATCTAGAGAAGCAGAGATGAGGAAAGAGAGAAGACAAGCCACAAGAAGATTACCCAGGAGCAAAAGCTTAAAGAGCCAAGGACTCCCTTCCACAGCAGAGAGAGAAATCCTTCCCCTAGAGCCAGCACTTTGCTGTTTAGACTTCTAACCTTCTAAACTGCAAGAAAATAAATAATAATTTATTAAAGTCACCTACTTGTGGTATTTCTCTTATAGCAGCACTAGATAAGTAAGTCAATGGATTAAAACTTTCTTAATTATAGTATTTCTCTCCACTGAAATAGTTATTCAATAGGGTGGCAGTTAAATTTGTATGTTAACTTGGCCGGGCCTGGTTGAGTGGCTGGGCAGCTGGTGGTAGTAATTCCCCATGATGAGACTGGCAATCAACTCCATGGTGGGATCTACCGCAAGCAGCTGAGTAGGTGCCTTTGGGATGTGGTCTGCTTCCTGTACATGAGGAGACCCTTGGGGCTAGTCTCTAGCTTATGGCACGCTTGGACCCTGCATGGAGCTGTGTCATTGTTCAGCAGCCTGCCATGCTCTGCTGATCCTGAGACTTTCAATGGACTTGAATCAATGGCCTGCCATGTGGTTTGGTAACATCGGGACTGTGCCATTTTATTTGTTGACATTGGGCTTGTCAGTCTCAGCAGCCAGTAGCTGCCTGAGTGAAGAGATGCCTCTAGCTCCAGTGGCAGAGCTGAAGCCCAAGGCTGAGGGGCTTTCACACAGTCCCTAGAGTCTGGCACTTAAGGCCTCCAAACTGTGAGAGAATAAACTCCTGTTTGTTAAGGCCATCCCATTTGTGGTATATTCCTGTCAGAGCAGCAGTAGGTAACCAGAACAATAGGTATGTTTTATTACTCAATTTTTATTTTAAAAATATTATCTATCTTTGTAAAGAGTCTTTCATGTTAGAAAGCTGCTTGAAGGTCTTCATTTGGACCACAGAGAGTAAGGACCCTGCCAAATTCTGACATGTGTAAAAGGAGGTGGTCTAGTGTATTTATTTAGCCAAAACAATAATGATCTTCTGAAGAAAAAAAATTAAGAGAAGAAAGTAACAATAGTCCAAACTGATAGTGATACGTAACTGATGGAAGAGAAATGATCTTTTGTTATCCTTCCCTCTGCCATTTTTTTCCTTATCAGGACACACAGGATCTGGAGTTAATCTGTATACTGAATTCTAGATAAACCACTTTCTAACTTATTTTAAGTTACTTACTCTTTCTGTGCTTTGATTCTCTCATTTATAAAATGGAGATTATAATAACACCAACTTTAAACAGGTTGTTGGGAAGACTGAATAATGAAATACATTTAGAATATTTAGGAGACTGTCTGGCATGTAGTAGGCAGTCAATAAATGTTGTTGTTGTTGTTATTGCTATGTACCATTCAGTCATCTCCGACTCATAGTGACCCCTCCTTGAGTTGCTGAGGCAGTATCACTACAGTAGTAGATTGCTGAGTCTTCCTTCCAAGAAGTGGCTGGTGGGTTTGAACCGCCAAACTTGTAGTTAGCAGTCAATGCCTTAGGCACTATACCACCAGAGCATACTATTATTATTCTTGAAACAACCATTGGATAAACTCACCAGTGAACACTCTACTCATTAGGATCATAAACCAAAGAACACTTCTGAACAATTTAGCAATTTATGCAAATTGTTTTTTCAAAGATACTTAGAATATAACTCCAGAGCACTGAACTGAATTAACTTTTCCTGGAGAGAACTGATTATCCTACTGCACTCCAGACATGATTGCCTGGGAGAATCTATTATTTACTCCCTCACTTAAATCTTCACATGTCCCTCACCTCTGTAAATTAAACACCTGGGGAACAAGGGTGGAATCTGATTTGATTTTTCTCTGTAATCCCAAGGCCTATCACAATGCCTGGTACATTGTAATAAATGTTTGTTGAATGATTGATTGACAATTACCATATATCCATCTCTCTTTTAAATTTTCTCCTTAGCACCAGATGCAAGAACCACATGCCAATTAGATATCTCCACTTGAATGTTCCACAAACACTTCAAGGTGAAGCACCTGGTAAGTCCCTCATTCTGCTTTTTTTTTTTGACCTGGTGTCATGCAACAGACACCTAAGACATATGTTTTCATAATGTCACTGCCTCCTTCTGTCTCTAGAATTTGCTCTTTTCTCTTGATTGAATTGCAACAATTTCTTGTTCTCTTTGCATTATCTTTAGTTTTTACAGCCCTCTCACTACCCCCAAGTCTAATACATTCACCTACCAAATGCCTCTTTCAAAATGCAAACCTAATCATATCACTTCTTTGTTTGAAGCTCTTCAATACCATCTAAAAAAACTTTGGCTTAAAATATTAATCCCTTAGTATGGTATGCTTGGCACTTAGGATTTTTTTTCTCCTTCCTAAATCCAGTTTCCTCTTTCCCACTCTGAGGCTTACTCAGGCATCCTGACAAGTTGTAATCTCTGAACAGGTCCTCTACTGTCACAGATCTGGAATTTCAAGTATGCTGCTTTCACTGTTTGAAACATTCTTCCCTTCCCTTTACCTACCCAACGCCAAACAATTCTGTACAATCTTTGGAAAAGTTTTCTATTCTTGCCATTATGGATGCCATTTTCTATTCTGTGCTTGCTTCCAACATACTTCCAGTTTTGTAATTGTCTTTTTACTTCCCTGTGTCCCCTATTAGACTATCAGCTCTTGAGGACAAAATGGAAAGAGCACTGAATGGTCAGGAGAGATGGCCTCTAATCTTAGCGCAGCTACCAAGTCTGTCTCACAATTGATGAATTGTGAATGATGCAGGATCTGTTTTTGTTTTCTTCAAGTGGCAGTTGTTTATCTAGGTTATCTTTATATGGAATCTAAATGATTCCATAGAGAATGCTTTAAAAGTATATTTGTTTTATTTCATATTACTTCCATTTTACAATCAATGCTGATTTCCATTTGACAACTTTAACAACCCTTATTGGCTTCTGGTGGTAACTGACAAGGAGACCAACACCCAGCAACTCAGAGCAAAGCAACTAGATCAGGAATATTCTTCCACACGCTACCATATTGCTAATGGTTCAGTGTTGGTCTAGTAGCCCAAAGTTGGCAGTTGAAACCCATCTAGAGATGCCTTGGAAGACAGGCCTGGCAATCTGTTTATGAAAAGTGACAGCCTTGAAAACTGTATGCCGCAGTTCTACTCTGCACACATGGAGTTGCTATGAGTTGGAATCAATTTGATGGCAATTAAAAACACCAAAATAAGAGAAGAATCAGGGAAAAGGTTAAAAGCAAAACAAAAATACCAAGATCTTCTGAAGTATGAGCATAGTATATAAATAGGCAAATGCCAAGAGAAGAAGCTGGATACAGGTAGAAAACTTACCAAGTCATGCTTATATTTAGTGTAGGTATTAAGAGCAACACTTTTGAAGCCAGAGCACCTGAGTTCAAATTCTGACTCTCAATTATCATCTGCATAATTGTGGGAAAGTTCTGAGCCTCAATTGTCTTACTTATCAAATAGGGATACTAACAATATGTACATACATAAATATCTCATAGTATTGTTGTGAGCATTAAATACATTAACACATATGAAGTACTTTAAAAAATCTCTGTGTAAGTAAGTTGTGTTAGCAATGTAAATGTATTGTTAAAAGGAAATAAAAGACAGCAACTTTAATGAACCTTACAATGGGGCCAACTACAGGTCTTATCCAGCTTATACTGGGGTTCTGTTCTGATGAGTCCATCCTAGGTTGATTCTGATGTTAGTCAAATACTTCTTTTTTTAAGTTTTCACTATTATTGCCTTTTACTATCAGTATCTTGATAAATTTGATCTTTGTCATTAGGGTTTGAAAATATTACATATAAACTTGCAGATATATTTTAATACATACATACATATATATAAAAATACACAAATCATAAAAATTTACTCTGACAATAAAGAAAAGTTGTACAACATTGGTATTTTGTCAGTTGTGGTAATAACTCTACTTTTGGAAGGTTCTGGATCATCTGGATTATCTCCGGGAATGGGGATGGCATTTCTACTCATAAAATTTTGTGACAGTTGTCTATATATTCTTTTCTTTGTTTCTTTGTATATCTCATGGTAACATTTCACTGCTTCCTGAATCTGCCTATCAGCTTTAGCAAAGTAATCAGCATTCAGTTGTTTTCAAGCAATAGAAACATCTGATTTAGTTTAGAACAAACTCCAGCTAATCCTTTTACTGTGCAATTATTTTTTCCCTCTTCAAAATCCATTAAGTCTTGACCTATTGTGATAGTTGAAGATGTGTCAACTTGGCTGGACTCCAGTTGTGAGTGGTGGTTCCCATGATGGATCACATGACTGAGTTCTAAGCAGCCGGTCTGCCTAAGGGGAGTTTCCCCAGGGGTGTGGCCTACCTGCAATGCTATCCCAGGGACAAGCTGGAAGAATGGCA
>NW_006922239.1:847966-859210 GCF_000298275.1 Orycteropus afer afer
ATATATATATATACTTTGCTGGTTTTTGTGTTTCTCTAGAGAACCCAATCCAACACACCTATCAATTCACCTTCTTTGTGATCTATAAGCTGTTCTACATATGCAGTATCAGGTTCTAAATTCAACTTTCTTGCTAGATGGTCTATTTTTCCACTGATCTCTTTTATCTTAGTATCTCGATCAAATGCTTGCAGAGTGTTCACATAAGTCAATACTTTTTTCTGTATCTCCTGCATGCATTACCATAACTTCCTCCCAGGAATATGCAATCTTCCAGATACACTGACGGTTGTTCGTGTGGTTTGTCATAACTTGAATACATAATAAGTCGGAGACTTCCTGTGTATCTCAAGGGAAGAAAAAAATTCTGAAGGATTGAGCTCTTTGACAGCTCAGAGATCATTGCATAACAACTGATTGAAATATTGATGACAATCATCATCAGTGGTATTATTCTATGAATTCTTAGATAAAAGTAGACCTTAATTTAATCCTCAAAACTGAGGATTAATGAAAATCCACTTCTCCGTCATCTTGACACCAGCTACCACATGACCTTTCTCTCTTTGATCCTAGCTATCTGGAGCTAGGTCAGATCTTATAAGTTAAAAAGACACCATTTTTCAGACTGCCAAACAGGCAGACATAGCTGCAAACTCAGAATCCACACAACACCCTTATTTCTTACCAGAAGGCTGCAAATTTGGGGTTTTCCCACTATACCTTCAGGATTTCAGCCAAAGCTTAAGAGCCCCCTCTAAGCTCTCTCACTTTAATTTTCCAGCTCCCACCACTCTTTTGGGTTTGATAATTCACTGGAATGACTCACAGAACTTACAGAAAGTACTAATGATTGCAGATTTATTACAGCAAAAGAATACAAGTAAGACTGAGACCAGAAGAACGGGATGGTGCCCAGATACAATTAGCAATCATTCTGATCATGGCCACAAGAGAAAGACCCAAATGGAATGGGAGAAGAACACAGAACACAACTCACATTCTTAAAAGTTCAGACTTCCTGGTCCAGTTAAGACTGCAAGACTCTCTGAGACTATCACCTTGAGATTCTCTTTAAACCTTGAATCAAAACTATCCCCTGAAGTTACCTTTTCATGAAATAGATTGGCACACAAAAATCATCTACATGAGATTAAAGGTCAACAGTCACTCTAAAGCAAAGATGAGAAGACAAAGAGGGCAGGGAAACTAAAGTATTGAAAATGGAACAACCAGAATGCAATTAATGAGAATGTTGCCCCATTGTGAAAAATGTAACTAATGTCACTGAAGAACTTTTGTAGAAATTGTTAAATAGAAACTAAGTTGAGTGCAAACTTTCACCAAAAAACATAACAAATTATTTTTAGAAAGGGATAAAAATAAGAATCAGCATAAAGAAGAGATGAGGTGAGGTCACAAAGTGAAGCTTCTCTGTTCCAAAATAATGCATGATATCCTCCTATGTGCACTGATGTCTTTCTCCAACCAGAGCTCCTGAAGCTTTTGTGTCTGGAGACTTTTTTGGCTTCATGACATGGTCATGATTGGGTTCTTATTGCATATCCATGATGATCATGCTACCCTCCCTCACTGAGTTCAGTTACTATCAGGCCACTAGGTAGTCCTTTTAGCTTGGTCAGGCCTTCATTCATCAGCACAAATCCTCAGATGTTGTTTAGATTAACAAAGGTATCTCAGTTACTTAAGAAACTTTAAAGAGTTAAAGTTATCCTCAGGCAACAGGGCAAGCCACATTACTTTAGGTAAAGTTAAATTCTTTATACTACAGCATATTATGTCCCTAATTACATAGATGTTATAAGTTATACTGAAAAATAATATGGAATTTGTCATTGGAGAAAAACAAGAAACTTAAAAAAAAGTGTCACTGACTGTGGTTCTCTAGAAAAACAAAACCAATAAAGCTTATATAGAGAGAGAAAGAGAAATTTATCTTAGGAAAATGGCTCACACACTTATAGAAGCCGGCAAATCCAAAGTTCTTGGATCAAACGTCAAGCTGGAAGCTTTTCCCAACTCATACAGCTGCAGGGGCTGAGGAGCTCAAGGTTGGCAGGCAGTATACTGGCTGCTGACTCCACCTAATGACAAATCCAAGATCTATAGGCTGAATGGTGGATTTTTCACTCATGGACAATTGTAGGCAGCACAGCAGGATCCTGATCCACAGAAGAGTATCTGTTTTCCCAGGATGTCCATAAATATACTGGAAGCAGGCCACACCCCTAGGGAAACCTCCTTTCAAAGGATTGGCTGCTCAAAACATATACATCTGATCCCATCATTGGAACAACCCACATCACAATTGCTTAAACCACACAGAATTGTGGTCCAGCCAAGTTGACACACAGGTCCAAGTATGACAGTCCACCCCTTGTCAATTGGCAGTTGTACACATCTTCTTAACCATATATAATCTCTAAATAAGGACAATTATAAAGTCATATTTGCACCTAACATGATATGCTAACACATGTACAACTGAAACCCCTTAACCTTATTTATATTTCACAGTTCATAACATAAGAAAAAAAAAGATATTTGATGCACATATACAATGAAGAAATATAACAATCACAGTCCTCATTTCTGCAGCTGGTCACCTGGTCATAGCTGATTATCAGAACTACCTTCTTCCACCACCCATTCCGAATTTCCCTTGCCCTCAGCAAGCACCTCAGCTGGTCGTGGTTCTTTGCCTAGTGGGGTGACCCAAACATTCATTCCTGAAGGGGCTGGGCCATTAGCAGTCATATCAGAATTGGGTTGCTGTAATTTTCCATTGACTTTAATCACAGGCCATGGTAGTGCTAAGAGATGTCCTAAAGAATCTCCTGTATTGCAGACATATTCTTTCCTACCTCCATTCTGTAATGTCAATCCAATTCGTCCTTGGTAATCAATATCTATCACACTAGATAGTATAGCCCTTCTTTGTCTGTTGATCTAGAGGCATGAGGAAGCCAAAATGACTGGGTGGCATTCTTAATTTCCAGTTCAATGCAATCAATATTGTGTCTCCAGGTAGGAGTATTCCTCCCTTTGAGACTAAGAACTCCAGACCCGCAGAGCATAGGGTAGCAGGGACAGGGAACAAAATTTTTTAAGTTGTAACTAGAGGTAATAATGAGTGGTACCACTCCCATTTCCACCCCTTGGTTCCTGGACCCATGAATCCTGGCTATTGGAGAAACAGAACCATATATTGGATGCTGGTTTAAACCATATACAGCCTCCTAGAGAACATTGCCCCAACCCTTCAAGGTATTGCCACCTAGCTAGTGCCATAATTGTGTTTTCAGTAGGCCATTCCATTGTTCTATCAAGCCAACTTCTTCAGGATGATGGGGAACATGGTAAGACCAGTGAATTCCATGAGCATAGTCCCATTGCCACACTTCATTTGCTGTGAAGTGAGTTCCTTGCTGTGTGGGATACCATGACGGTGGATAAGGCATTCTGTAAGTCCACAGATGGTAGTTTTGGCAGAAGCATTGCATGCAGAGAAGGTGAATCCATATCCAGAATAAGTGTCTATCCCAGTAAGAACAAAACGCTGTCCTTTCTATGATGGAAGTGGTCCAATGTAATCAACCTGCCACCATGTTGCTGGCTGATCACCCCAAGGAGTGGTTCCATATCATGGACTCAGTGTCAGTGTCTGCTGCTGGCAGATTGGGTACTCAGCAGTGGTGGTAGCCAAATAAGACTTGGTAAGTGGGAGTCCATGTTGCTGAGTCATGCATAACCTCCATCCCTGCCACCATAGCCACTTTGTTCATGAGCCCATCGAGCAATGACAGGAGTAGCTGGGGAGAAAGGATGGCAGGTTTCCACTGAACATGCCATCCTATCCACCTGATTGTTAAAGTCCTCCTCTGCTGAGGTCACCTTTTGGTGGGCATTCACATGAGACACAAATATCTTTACTCCTTTGGCCGATTCAGAGAGATCTATCCACATACCTCTTCCCCATACATCCTTTTCACCAATTTTCCAATCACGCTCCTTCCAAGTCCCAGACCATCCAGCCAAGCCATTAGCCACAGCCCATGAATCCATATACAACTGGACATCTGGCAATTTCTTATTCTATGCAAAGTGAACAGCCATATACCTGGCTCAAAGTTCTGCCCATTGGAAGGATTTCCCTTCACCACTGTCCTTCAAGAAAGTTCCTGAAAGAGGCTGCACTGCTGCTGCTGTCCCTTTTTGAGTGGTGCTTGCATATGCACAGAACCATCTGTAAACCAGGCATGAGTTTTCTCTTCCTCAGTCAACTGATCATAAGGAACTCCCCATGAGGCCATAGGTGCAGACTGGGAGAGGGAAGGTAATGTGACTAGAGTGGAGACCATAGGCATTTGGGCCACTTCCTCATGCAACTTACTTGTGCCTTAAGGTCCTGCTTAAACCCGATCTCTGATATACCACTTCCATTTAATGATGGAGTGCTGCTGTGCACGTCCAACTTTATGACTCTGTGGGTCAGACAACACCCAGTTCATGATGGGCAGCTCAGGCCTCATGGTGACTTGGTGGCCCATGGTTAGGCATTCAGTCTCTACTAAAGCCCAGTAACAAGCTAAAAGCTGTTTCTCAAAAGGAGAGTAGTTATCTGCAGAGGATGGCAGGGCTTTGCTCCAAAATCCCAAGGGTCTGCATTGTGATTCACCAATAAGGACCTGCCAAAGACTGCAAACAACATCTCTATCTACTGCAGACACTTCAAGCACCATTGGATCAGGTCAATCATTGGCCCAAGTGGCAGAGTAACCTGCATGGCAGCCTCAACTGTTGCAGAGCCTTCTGTTCTGGACCCCACTCAAAACTAGCAGTTTTCCAAGCCACTTGATAAATAGGCTGCAGCAACACACCCAAATGAGGGACAATCCGAAGAGGCCCACCAGACGTTGTGCCTCCTTTTCAGTTGTGGGGGAAGCCAGATACAATAACTTATCCTTCACTTTAGCAGGAATATCTCAACATGACACCCACCATTGGACCCCTAGAAATTTCACTCAGGTGGAAAGTGCCTCAATTTTTGTTGGGTTAATTTCCCAACCTCTAGCACACATATGTCTCACAAATAAGTCTAGTGTCATCAGTACTTCTTCCTTACTAGGTCCAATCAGCATACTGTCATCAATATAATGGACCAGTGTGATGTCTTGTGGAAGGGAAAGGCGATCAAGATCTCTATGAACTAAATTATGACATAGTGCTGGGGAGCTGATATACCTCTGAGGAAGCACTATGAAAGTATACTGTTGGCCTTGCCAGCTGAAGGCAAACTGCTTTGAAATTGGTATTGAGAAAAAGGCATTGGCCAGATAAATACCTGCACACCAAGTACCAGGACGTGTACTAATTTGCTCAAGCAATGAAACCACATCAGGAAGAGCAGCTGCAATTGGAGTCACCACCTGATTAAGTTTATGATAATCTACTATCATTCTCCAAGATCCATCTGTTTTTTTGCACTGGCCAAATAGGTGAATTAAATGGGGATGTGGTGGGAATCACCACCCCTGCATCTTTCAAGTCCTTGATGGTGGCAGTAATCTCTGTAACCCCTCCAGGGATGTGGTATTGCTTTTGGTTTACTATATTTGTAAGTAGAGGCAGTTCTAATGGCTTCCACTTGGCTTTTCCTACCATAATAGCTCTTACTCCACATGTCAGGGACCCGATGTGGGAATTCTGCCAATTGCTCAGTATATCTATTCCAATTATGCATACTGGAACTGGGGAAATCACTACAGGATGGTTTCGGGGACCCACTGGACCCACTTTGAGATGCACCTCAGCTAAGACTCCATCAATAACTTGACCTCCATATGCCCCCACTCTGTGTGGGCCACAATGGCATTTTGGGTCTCCTATAATTAGTGTCAGTTCAGAGCCAGTGTCCAGTAATTCCTGAAAAGTCTGATTATTTCCTTTCCCCCAATGAACAGTCACTCTTGTAAAAGGCTTCAGATCCCTTTGGGGAAGCCTGGGAGAAAGATTGACATTTTAAATTTTTGGCAATATAGTGGGGTCCTTCCTCAAAGGGACCCGGCCTCCCCTTCATTCAAAGGGTTGTGAGTCTATAAACTGACTCAATTCTGGGAATTGATTGAGAGGCCATGACTCTGTATTCTGGCAATGCAATCTGGGCTGCTGTTCACATGACCTAGAATTCTTCTGTCTATACAGATCAAGTAAATATTTAGTAGGTTTGCCATGTATTTTCCTACTAGTAACACCATGAGCAAGTAGCCAATGGCCTAACTCCACACGAGTCAGACAATTCTGATTACTGTTCCAACTCTGTTGTCCATTATGGTAACCACGCCCACCTTTCCTTTGTTAATTAACTGCTGCCACTTGGCCACTACTACCCTGAGGTCCAATCAGCCCCATCCTAGTTAAGTGTCTTAATTCAGTTATGACAGTTCCCACTGTCAAATCTAGCTTACACAAAATGTCAATCACAGCAGTCTTCAAGGATGGTGGAGCTCCCTTCACAAATTTATTCCTCACGGTACTGGTGAAAGGTGTGTCTTCTGTACTCTCCATTTCTGGCTCTAGGGGTGTAATCTGATAAATCCATTCCAACAGGCCAATTTCCCTAAGCCTCTGGATACCTTCTACATTATAACAAGGCAGGTCTGGTACTTCAATGTGACTTAAGGTAGGCTATCACATAATCCATGCTTCAGTAAGCCAACCAAATAAACAATTAGATCATTTCCTAACCTCTTGAACTGAAACATTGAATGAAGAATCTGTACTTAGTGGGCCTAAATCAATAAACTCAGACTGACCCAATGTTAAATTCCTTGCACCATTATCCCACACCCTCAGTAGCCATTCCCATACATATCCTCCAGGTTTCTGCCTGTACATGTTAGCAAAATCAAGTCGGTCTTTTCATGTGTAGCATACCACCTTCTCAGACACACTTTGTATTTCACCTTTTTGGGTTCACTTGGACTTAAGTTTAGTTATAGATCTAGCAGCAACAATGGGTGGTTGGGGCAGTTCCTGAGAACATTCAGCAATGTCTTCCATGGCCTCTACCTCAGGCAATGACTCAGCAGGAACAGTTGGGTTAATACCATCAAACTGAGGTGGAGGTGATGATGGTTTTATAGTAATCCCTTCAGATGGAAGGCATTCAACAGAATTTGTAGGCTCCATATCCTGATCTTCCTGGCTATCTGCCCATATGTCCCCATTCCAGGTTCAGGATCTCATTTTTTCCCAATCGATGCCTTCACTTTAACTTCAGACACCATTCTGGGTTGGTAATTTAATTAACATTGTAATCAGCCACCCTTACAATAAGACTCTGGGTTTGGTTTTCGGCAATATCAGCTCTGTTACTAGAAGAAATAAGGCTTTCTTTCAGAGCACAACTGGAAATATTGAGGTCTTTTATGTGGCACTTAAGCTATGACTCAGCAGCTCAGAGCTCATCTCACTCTTTCACCACTTTGTCTAGTGTAAGTGGGACCAACCAACCAGCTTCGTTATACTCGTCATGCTGACAAATTTCAGAAAAGTATCAACTATGCAATCACCCAGAGCTTTACTTCTCACAAGTATTTGATCTATTGGTGGTGCTATTTTGCATATTAATGTTGCCACTTCATGCCACGAATTAGCAGGGCCCTCTTTGCTAACAGTGGCTGGGTCACTAGTGCCTTTATGATTAATCAAATTGGAGAACCAATTTAGGAAGCCCATATTTATGATTTTGTCTCTTTAGAACCACTCTTGGTACCAAATGTGTTAGACTGGGTTCTCTAGAGAAACAGCACCAGTAAAGCTTATATGTGTATGTATATACATAGAGAAATTTATCTTAGGAAAATGGCTCGCACACTTACAGTATCTGGCAAGTCCCAAGTTCTTGGATCAAACATCAAGCTGGAAGCTTTTTCCGACTCACCCAGCTGCAGGGGCTGTCTAGCTTAAGTTTGACAGGCAGTACACTGGCTGCTGACTCCAACGAATGATGAATCCAAGATCTCCAGGCCGAATGCTGGATTGTTCACTCACAGACAGTTGTAGGTAGCACAACAGAATCCCAATCCACAGAAGAGTGTCTCTTTTCCCAGGATGTCCATAAATATACTGGAAGCAGGCCACACCCTTAGGGAAACCCCCTTTCAATGGATTGGCTGCTCAAAACATATACATCTGATCCCATCATTGGAACAACCCACATCACAATTGCTTAAGCCACACAGAATTGTGGTCCAGCCAAGTTGACACACAGCTCCAACTATCACACTGACCAATAATTGAAATATTACTTTTACAACAAGTCTTTTGAATGTGTTTTGATAGTAACTACTTGATGCATAGGAGCTCTGGTAGCATAGTGCCTAAGGCACTTGACTGCTAACCAGAAGGCTGGCGGTTCAAACCCACCAGCCACTCCTCAGAAGGAAGGTTGGGCAATCCCACTTCCGTAGTGATACTGCCTCGGAAACCCAAGGAGGAGTCACTATGAGTCGGGGGCAACTCAACGGCAAATAACAACAACAACAACTTGATGCATGATCAGAATCACATTCACATGTAAATTAATAAAAATGCCCATTCAAAAATTGTTCATAATAGAAATATGTTTAAATAAAAATCCAACAAAATGAAATGGAAAATTTCAAAAATTATAGCTATCTGCATTATATTATAGCTTACCTTCTATCATGTCAAAAAAGCTTGGCAAACAACACCTTTCCTCTGAGACAGATTCAAACATGAATCAGAGTTAGTTTTACATTTAACACATACACACACCACCACTTGGCTTAAGAATCCTAGCTGAGCTATTGGACAATAATCTCCTGGATCATAGGACCATCAACTCTGTACTCACCAGTGATCCCAATGGACTAGAATTGAATATCATTTGAGTTGTGTTAGTGTGCTTGTACCTTGGCCTGAAGATGGACTTTGATACCGCCTCAGAAGGGGAGTATGAGTTGGCATGTAACAACAACAACAGCAACTGATTTTCCATAAAAAACGTATTTTAAATCTTGGACATCATATAAAGCAGTCCGACATGTTTCAATTAAAAACACTCACATGGCATATTCAAGGGAATGGTTGTTTGGCAACTATAAATACAAGTATTGAACACATCTGCTAGGAAGCAATAGGCATTTTCTTGGAGTTAAGAATATTACTTTTAATTCAAAACTGAGCTCAATTTGGACAGTATGTTTATTTATTTATTTTAACGAATCAGTAAGAACATGAGTTATATTTTCTGTGTTCAATAAATGTTATCCTACAAAACCAAGCCAAATTTACTTAGATTTTGGCAAGTACTTAAGGACCACTGGTGTGCTAGTCACTTAAGGTTCAAACCAAATAACATATGATAAAAGTTCAAGCTCACTTTGAGAACATTTTCAAGTTCTGGCTTTATTCAGGATGAATAATTTTAGAACATGTACAGATTTGATTTCAAATAAATTCCCTAAATATCATTTTGAAGAAACTTTTGATTACTTTCCAGTTCCTTAAAATAATGTATATCTGAGTTCACCATATGAGTTCAGTTTCTGCAAATGGATGCTTCATTATTATTATTATCATTTTAATTCCACACTTGAGATCACAACAAAATAAGACTGGGAATAAGATATTCAACAGTCCTGATGAACAGAAGGTTACCTTATATTTCCATTCATTTAAATTGGTGTAAAGACAGTGACACATTTAATGTGACTGTTCACTATCCACTTTTTCCATTTTTTCAATCTACTGTTATATTGTTATTTTTTTTTTAAAAAAAAGCATCTAAAAATAGTGAGAAAACATCAATGTTATATGCCAAAAATTCAGTCTCTGTCTCTTTAATCAAGGTAGATAAATATATCTTTCATTTCAATACCACAACTAGCCTCCAAGTATTATGTATAGAATAAAATCAATAGAGCAAACATATGACTTCAAGTTTGGAAGAGTGCTTTGTGTTTTTTAATCTAGCTTGGAACAAGCATTATAGTCATACTGAGGTTATGACTTGGTTGGCATGATTACCTTGATTCTTAATCTAATTAAGGGCTGGCTTCATAGAAATTGAGAATCCTACAATAACATGGAGTGTTAACCCCCACAGAGTTCAAAGAATTTCAAGAAAATGAAGTTCCAAGTCATTCTTACTTCACAGGGACTCCTTAGGTTGTAGCCCTTGAGGAATTAGGCCTTGTCTATCTTGTTCACCTCTATATCACTGATTTCTGGCATATTGCCAGTAGAACACTGGACATTTAGAAGACACTCAAGAAATAGTTCTAGAATGTAAAAGCAGTTCCCTTTACATACACACATAAACAGCCCATGTACAGGTATGAGAGTACAAATGAAATCACATTAACATAAAAGTCGATTCTGACACATAGCAACTGCATAAGAAAGAGTAGAACAGCCCATAGGATTTCCAGGGTTGTAACCTTTACAAAAGCAGGAGGCCACATCTTTCTCCCGCAGAAGACCGGATTTGAACTGCCAATCTTTTGATTACCAATCGAGAACTTGACCACTGTGCCACAAAGATTTGTTACATTAACATTGCTGTTGTTGTTGGGTGCCATCCAGTCAGTTCTGACTCAACATGACCCCATGTACAACAGAACAAAAAAACACTGTCTAGTCTTGCACCATCTTCACAAATGTTGCTATGTTTGAGCTCACTGATGCAACCACCATGTCAGTCCCTCACATTTGAGGATTTTTTACTTTTGTTGCTGACCCTTTACTTTACCAAGCATGATGTCCTTCTCCAGGGACTAGTCCTGAAAACATGTCCAAAGTAGGTAACGTGACAGCATTGTACTGCAGGATAGACCTTAAAATGTTCTTTGTGATGTTGAATGTGATGCCATTTCTCTTCAATTTTTCATTCCCAGCATATTAGACAATATGATTGTCTGATTCAAAATGGCCAACACGAGTCCATTTTTGTTCATTTCAGGCTAGGATATAAATCTTCAAGCATTCTATCTGATTTTTGGTACCTGCCAATTTTCCAAATTGCCAATTTGCCAATTCATACTTTGTACATTTCACATTGTGATTGTTAATGGATGTTGTTGTTGTTGTTAAGTGCCGCTGAGTCGTTTCCGACTCATAGCGACCCCATGCACAGCAGAACGAAACACTGCCCGATCCCGCGCCAGTCCCACAATCCATGCTATACTCGAGCCC
>NW_006922239.1:862395-874542 GCF_000298275.1 Orycteropus afer afer
GGCGTCCCTGAGTTTCCCCTCCTCACCTAATCCCTTTGGCTGATTGCTCTTCTCTTTGGCTTCCTGGGTTTTACCCCTTTCTCTTGCTCTCCCGGCCTGCTACTCTGTGCTAATGGATATTTGCTGCTTTTTCATCTCATTTTGAATCATACTTGTTAGGCAGGAAGGTAGAACAGGGGGGCTGTGCTGGGGACAGGCCCAAAGGGAGGAGAAAAGGGAGAGAGGAAGACTATTTAAGAAGGTTAATGAGCTAACACCTGTTACCGCTCACAACTGCCTATGAGATTTGGCCAATTAAAATTAAGCAGAACAACTACAGACTATGGATTATTTAAGGAGGTTAATGAGCTAACACCTGCAACCACCCACAACCACCTGTGAGATTTGGCCAATTAATCAGGGTCACAAGACCCCTAACTCAAGAGGCCCAGCCCTGCCCTAAGAATGACCCTTTCAGGAAGTATAAAAACCAATAAGTGAGGCAGTTTGGCATCTTTCTATTCTGTGGAAAAGACCTGTCTCCACTCTTCTGGAGATGCCCATTGCTTTTAACAGACCTCCCCACTAGTGGAGAGAGGTCTGTTTCCCCTCTGGAAACATACTTTGCTTTCAATAAAGACTTATGTGCTTGTGTGATTGGCTCTTGGCTGAGTTTGTCAAGCCACCACCGAACACCATCACTTGCTTGCAGATCACCTGGGACTGCCTGTCCATGGATTGCTTGCTCATGAAGATCTTCCCACGAGTAGGGTGAGGACTAGGAAGAGGACTTCTTCACCCTCAGCAGATGAAGGTCTCATAAGGTTTATTTTATCCATGTCATTAAGTCTGACTCTACTCTGAAGACATAGTTCTTCCCTAGTCGTATTTTGAATGTTTTCTAAACTGAGAAGCTCATGTGCCAGCACTATATCAGACAATGTTCTGCTGCTATCAGTAAGATTTTCACTGTCCAATTCTTTTCAGATATAGATCACCAGGTCCTTCTTCCCAGTGTTCTTAGTTTGGAAGCTCTGCTAAAAATTTTCTACTATGGCTGACCTTGCTGGTATTCAAAATATTGGTGGCATTGCTTCCAGAATCATAGTAACACACATGCCACCACAATATGACTAACTAATAGTTGAGTGGCAGACATGCATGTGGTGTGATCGTAAAAACCATGGCTTGGGTCAGACACACATTTGTCATCAAAGTGACATCTTTGCTTTCTAAAAATTTAGAGTTCTCAATTGGCACAACATAGTACGTAAAAATCGTGTTCCACAACTTACTTCGGTGAATAGCAACTGGAGTCTTAAAAAGCTTTTGAGCAGCCATCTAAGAGGCAACTATTGGTCTCTTTCATGAAGCAAAGAAGAGTGAAGAAAATAAAAGGCATCTGGAAACAATTAGTCCAAGAATATGATGGACCCTGAGACTGGAAGAACTAGAAAGTGTCTGGCTACCAATGCCAACCACTTGGGAAGAGATCAAACCTGGAGATTCTGGATAGAGTGGGAGGAAAAATATGGAACAAAATCCAAAAGCACAAAGATGACCAGAATTTGGTAGGATAGAGTCAGGTGGAAACCCAAGACTATGGCCCTGGGTTACCCTTCAGGCCTAGAATTGGACTCACTCCCGTGGATTGGCTCTCAGCCCAACAGCAGAAAGACCCACATGCAGAACATCTATTCCAAGGCAAAGCACCCATCTACTCTAGGGAGATACATCCCTTAGAGCAATTGGCAATGGGGCACCAGAGGGACAGCAGTCACATAGAGGGAAAGCAGGACACACAGGAGTGCATAGTTAAGCAGGGCACAGGGAGGGGATCATCACAGGGATGGGGGGGAGGAGAGTTTGTTATGTTTGGGGATGGTAATTGGAGTGTGAAATCTAATGTACATGAAACTGTTGAATGTAAAATAAATTTTGCTCTGTAAATTTTCACCCAAAGCACAATAAAATTTAAAATAAAATAAAAATTTAGGGTTCTTTTGCAGCAGATTTGTCAAATGAAATATATGGTTTGATTTCTTGATTGCTGCTTCCATGGATTGTTGATCCAAGTAGAATGAAATCATTGACATATTCAATTTCTTCTTCATTTATCATGATATTTACCAGTTGTGAAGATTTTAATTTTCGTCACATTTAGGTGTAAGTCATACTGAAGGCTGTAGTCTCTGACTTTTATCAGTAAGTGCGTCAAGTCATCTCAATTTTCAGCAAGTAAGGTTGAATGATTTGCATATTGCATATGGATAATTAGTATTCCTTCAGTCCTGATGCCACATTCTTCTTCATATAGTCCAACTTTTCAGATTTCTTTATCACACAGATTGAATAGTAAGGTGAAAGTATACAACACTACCTTTTCCAAAAGTATGCATACCTTTTCCAATTCTGAGCCAGAATGTATCTCCTTGTTCTGTTTGAATGACTGCCTCTTGTTTCTTTTTCCCTTAATTAAGACTGTGTAATTTGGGGTCCTCCCTGAAATAACTGTCTAATTAAAAATTTAAAAAACAAATAAACACTTTGCTTATTTTGTTTATATAGGGCCAGACACAATATATATAATATTTGTATTTAGCCACGGTAGTATAGAAAAAGCTCAATAATTCTTTTTACTCTTATCTGATATCTTAATAAAATTTTACTGGTTTCTCTGCATTAGTTCTCTTCTTTCTTCAACACATACTGATCAGAATGATTGTTCACCAACAAAAAATGTATTCCTGTCACTTATCAATTAAAAAATTCTTTCATTGATTTCTCAGTTTCTGGAGCATTTCGGCATATTTGGTTAGGCCTCATCAGAACCATACTTCCCCCTAACTTCTCCCTACCCTCATATTCCCTGTGAGGCTCCCATCCTCTACTCTTTGAGTGGTTTGTTTACAATTCCTTTTGTATCTTTATTAGAATTTCTTCCTCTGCCTTTTGTCTTCACTTCAACTTTTTATCTTCAAGTTTTGGCTTAAGCATGACATAGTTACTGCTCCATAAATATTTATCAAGTTGGGTTAAGGCTAAACTCTAAAAGAGAGAATCTAAAAGGATCTCTCAGTTGCTCTTCATGGTCAATAATACACTAAGGAAGGAAATGTGCTTTCTTCCATGATTTTTTGTGTTTAAATATAAAGCTAATGCTAATTCTATATAAACACAAAAGCAATAGGAAGAGCATGGCAGAAGGATCTAAAAGAGTCCGTAGGAGAAAGGTATACATGCAGTTTCTATGGTCTTATTTTCATTTTGGTCTGACTTCTGCCTACTACTAGTGATGAATACTAAATCTGCAACTCAGACTTCATTTTGGAGGTCTCTCATTTGCTTAGGCACTCAGTGGAATGGTTGGCACTGCTGGAGCTGGTTCCAGGTGTTAGCAACGGGCTACATAAGATCAAATATGGTCAAGGCCTTCATTCCCGTTCTGAGGCATCACAAAGGTTATGTTTTATGGCACTGCCCTCCACCTTTGCACATTATTCTTTGTGATTAAGATATATATTTTTTCTTTAATATTGATTGCTCTTTATACACTTTTCATCTATTTAACCTGTTTAAAATCCTGGGCTTGGCAGATGGGCAAAAGACATGATGCAAGGCTTTTGTCTTCCAGATCTTTCTAAAAATCCACCCTCTAAGCCCTCCTACACAACACACCTCCCCACCCCTTACCTCTCCCTGACTCTCCTGAAGGATGATTCTGCTCAACTATTACATATAGCGGAAACAAGAACTTAGAATCAGAATATGAAAATTCCTACTTTGGGCTACTAGATAAAGGTTGTTAAGGAAAGAGGAAAATATTTAAATGAGCTGTTGTTGTTAGGTGCCGTTGAGTCATCTCTGAGTCACAGTGACCTATGTACAAAAGAACACTGACAAGTCCTGTGCCAGCCTCATGATCCTTAAATAAGTAGATATCATATTAAATAGTTTGGGCCCAACTATTAACCAAGCAGAACTCTGTCAGGTAGGGAATGAGTCCAGAACACATTAGACACACGGCAAAACCATCACAGGAAATGACTAATGGAAAAAAAGATAAGAAACAGTCAGATAGACACATACTATAGCTTATGGTCCATTTTATTTTTATTTCTAAATTTTATTTTGGGTACTTACAGTTTTAGGAAAGAAATATTGAAAGCTTTTATCCTAGCCTTTCAAGTTCATCAATCTAAAAATGGAATAAAGGTTAAAATTTGTAAGAAATGTTCCATGACACTGCTTTCTTCATCCTAGAGACTCTTCCTTCAGTGCCATGTTTGTAAAACTTTAGTAAAGCAATTTAGGGTAGTTGTAGGAGCATAAAGAAGCCCTGGTGGCACAGTGGTTAATGCACATGGCTGTTAATGGAAAGGTTGGCTGTTTGAACCTACCAGCCACTCTGTGGGAGAAGGATGTGGCAGTCTGTTTCTGTAAAGATTTACAGCCTTGGAAACCCTACTCTGTTGTGTAGGGTCGCTATGAGTTGAAATCAATTCAACAGCAATGAATAGGAGCATAGGTTTGTAATCAACACAATTAAGTTGGATTACTAGTACTACTATTTACTATTGATATGACTTTGAGTGAATTACTTAATCACTTTAATCATAGCATAGCTTTAATTTTTCTCATCTGTAAGATAGACTTCCACTACTATCTGTTAATTTGTCATACTGGGGGCTTGTGTGTTGCTAAGATGTTGGAAATTGTGCCACAGTATTTAAAATACCAAGGTCACCTATGGTGGACAGGTTGCAGTGAAACGTCCAGACTAAGAGAGAATAAGACCAATAAATAAATTAAAAATAGGAAGAGAAAAAGCTGATGAGTTACTTCTGAAAATTAGCCAATGAACACACTATGGATTACAACAGAATATTGTTCAATATAGTGGTAGAAATGAGCTCCCTAGGTTGGAAGGCACTCAAAACAAAAGTGGCCACAACAATGGACTCCAACATACCAAGAATTGTGAAGATGGTGCAGAACTAGGCACAATTTCATTCTGTAGTGCATGGGGTCACCATGAGTGGGAGTTGACTCTGTGGCAACTCATAACAATAACAAAATAGATCTAACAATATCAGCATTACATAGTTGCTGTGAGCTTTAAACAACCCCACAACTATCATTATTATGAAATATGCATGTCAAACACTTGAATTTACCATAATTTTTAAACTTTGTTTAAATTTTAATAGACATTATTTTAAAAAAACTATATTTCTATAAGAATATTATTCAATGTTTAGAGTACTCCGTAATGAATATGACTCTCAATTTTCATTCCTTATGAAGATAACTGTAATTCTTACTGATTTTTTGTGAGGAATTTTTTTCACAAAGTTATTGTGGTAGTTCAGTTTGTGTGTCAACTTGGCTGGGCCTGGTTGAGTGTCTGGGCAGCTACATGTAGTATGCCCCATGATGAGACTGGTAATCAACTCCATGGTGGAATCTACTGTGAGCAGCTGCATAGCTGCCTTAGGGAATGTGGCCTGCTTCCTGTATATAAGCAGAAGCCTTGGGGAACGGTCTTTAGTTTATGGCACGCTTGAACTTTTAGCCTCCCGAATTGTAAGAGAATAAACCCCTGTTAAGACCATCCCATTTGTGGTATATTCTTGTCAGAGCAGCACTTAGGTAACCAGAACAGTTATTTCCAGAAAAAAATCACTGGAAACAGTAAGAGGAGACAGCAATAACATCCTGGAGTTGGCAGGAATCTCAGACATCCTCTCTAATTTTCTGTAATCCCTTATCCTGCAACCTTTAGCCCAGAGGCTAATGAATTCAACAGTAAATTTAGTGAAGTCTGATGTGAATTTGGTCTGATAGAGAATAGGTTGGGCAATCTACTTCCGTAGTGATATCGCCTCGGACACCCAGCGAGGGGTCGCTATGAGTCGGGTCCAACTCGATGGCAAACAGCAACAACAACAACCTCATGTCCTGTATTGTCACTGTTTCTCCTATGGTCCCCTTCCTTCTTCCCTCCTTGATTCCACCCTTCTTCCCTTCCTTCGTCTTCCCAGCTTCCTTCCCTCCTTCCATCCTTCTTTTTTAAGATGGAGGGGTTGCTGGCAGGCAGTACCCACTGCCAACGAGTAGCTTCTGACTCTTAAGGACTTTTTGTTGTTGTTAGGACAGAGTAGAACTGCCCCATTGAGATTCAAAGGCTGTAAATCTTTATAGGAGCAGACTGCCTCCTCTTTCTCCTGTGGAGTGGCTGCTTAATTGGAACTGCTGACACTTTGGTTAGCAACTGAATGCTTTAAACACTAAGAGAGGGTATCAGAAGTCCAATGCTTTGTAGATTGACTTTTAATGACTTTCCATGACTTTCCTTGTTTTTAGTCTGAATCTCTAGTCCATTATAATGGTTCCTGAGGTCCAGATTGCTCATGGGTTCTTTAAAATTCAGGGATGGCTTCTCAGTATATACCCTCGGGTGGTGTAGTGCATAAGGCACTTCTTGCCTGCTAACCAGAAGGCTGGCAATTCAAACCCACCAGCCACTCCTCAGAAGGAAGGTTGGGCAATCTCCTTCCATAGTGATACTGCCTCAGAAACCCAAGGAGGGGTCGCTATAAGTCGGATCTGACCTGACGGCAGTGAGTTTCCCACCTCTATGGAAACTTAGGTCATAACTTTGACTACTTGGATCAGTCGAGTGCCACACCTCTGCTTTCTTATCAGCCAAAATTGTTTTGAAAGGTTATCCTCTTGATTCATCTCTATTCTTTTTTCTTGTGGACTATATACTTTTTGCATACTTATACTTCTTTTTGTTGAGATTTGGGGAGGGAAATGAGATTAACATTGTTGTCAGTATGTCATATACTTCAACTGCTTTGGAAAAAGCAAGTTTAGAAATTTAAATAATAATATTTAAGTAGATATAAATAATAAAAAAGAGAAAGCAATAAAAAAAGGAAACTATGTATAATAATTGTTATTTTCAGTTTCTAGAGATGAATATATACATTTAATTTGAGCACTTCCTTCATACAGCTCTTAAGATAATGCAGAAAAATTCTTGAACATTTATGAAAAGAAAAGCATATTCTTTCTGGAGGAAATTTGCTATGCAAAACCTTATTCTTTGCATTTATAAATAGGGCTTAATAAATAGGATCCAAAGAATGAGAATTAAGACTTAATACACAATTGGCTTAAAACCAGACTGTTTTGGAATTCAAAGAATGTTAAACGATGCCTTTGCCCTTTTTATTAAAAAAAAATTTATTATGATTTGGGTGAAAGTTTATAGAGCAGATTCACAAATTCATTTTCTGTACAGTGGTTCATGCACATTTTGATTCATGACATTGACTGCAATCCCCCACAATGTAATAGCTCTCTTCTCATTTCCTCCCTGTAATTACCTCTTTCCTGTATCCTTCCTTCCTATGCATTCCTGCCCTGTGAATTACCTCCCTGTGCAAATATTGCCCTTCTTTTCTCTCATGAATGATTGTTCTAAGGAGTGTATCTGCCTGATGTAAATATTCACCCTATATGTCTGTCTGTTGTTTGGCTGGAAGCCACAGGAGTAAGTTCAATTCTAGACTTGAAGGGTAGCTAGAGGACATAGTCTTGAGGGTCTCCCAGGATCCACCAGACAAGTAAATCTGGTCTTTTTTGTGATTGTGAGTTTTGTTCCACATTGTTTCTCCCACACTATTCAGGATCTCCTGTTCTGATCCCTTTCTGAGTGGTTGACAGTAGTAGCCAGGCACCATCTTCTTCTGGTTTCATGATCATATAGGCTGAGGTTTGCATGGTTCACTAGTCCCCTGGACTAATTGTTTCCATGCGTCTTTGTTTTTCTTCATTCTTCTTTGCTCTGGACAAGGAGAGACCCATTGTTGCATCTAGATGGCTGCTTGCAAGCTTTTTTTAAAAAAAAATTTATTGTGATTTAGGTGAAAATTTGCAGAGCAAATTCATTTTCCATACAGCAGTTCATACATCATGCAAGCAGCAGACATCTTGTCTCATGACATTGACCACAATTCTCCACAACGTAACAGCTCTCTTCTCACTTCCTCCCTGTAGTCACTTCTTCCTTGTGTCCTTCCCTCCCATGCACTCCTACACCCTGAGCTGTCTCCCTGTGCAAACACTGCCCTTCTGTTTTCCCATGATTGATCACTCTAAGGGGTGTATCTTCCTGATGTACATCTTCACCCCATATGCTTGTTTATTGTTTGGCTGGAAGTCACAGGAGTGGATTCAGTTCCAGACCTGAAGGGCAGCTAGTAGGGGCCATAGTCTCAGGGGTTCCATCAGGTTCTATCAGACCAGCAAACATGGTCTTTTTTTTTTTTTTTCTTTTTTTCTTTTGCATTTTGTTCCACATTGTTCTCTCACCCTATTCAGGATCTCCTACATAAATCTCCCTCCAAGTGGTTAACAGTGGTAGCCTGGCACCATCTAGTTATTCTAGTCTCATAGTCCTATAGGATGAGGATTGCATGGTTTACCAGTCGCTTAGACTGATTGCTTCCGCGTGTCTTTGGTTTTCTTCATTCTTCTTTGCTCTGGACAAGGAGAGACCCAACATTGCATCTAGATGACTGCTTTCCAGCTTTTAAGATCCCAGTCACTACTCACCAAAGTAGGATGTGGAACAATGTTTTTGTGTAGTGTGTTATGCCAATTGAGCTTGATGTCCCCTATGACCACAGTCCCAAGCTCACAGGTCCAACAACTTGCTCCTTTAGGGTAAATGGCTATGGCTAGGAAGTTATCATTTGCCCCTTGTTAGCTCTATTATATATATGGACATTCTTAAAGCACATACAAATACTTATGTAGAAATATCGTTTGCCAATCTTATATATGGTAATGGGTATATTCCCTTTTGCCTTATCATTACCTGGTCATTCAGCCTTTCTACCCGTTTACTTACCCATAGATTAATGTTTCTTATCACTGATAACATAGTATTGTGTATGTAAAAGGGCTTATCTCTATTGTCTGTACCTCTTGTGCACCTCTCTTTGTCTTCCTTTTCCTTAGTGTTACTGTGCTGTTCACTTGGTTTTGGTATATTGTCTTTCTCTTCACACAAATCAATACTTGTCTCTACCTATATAGCAGTGCTCTGTCCTCTCCCCTCTCATTCCTGGTAACCAAAAAGAAAGTTTCCTTCCATATATAAACCTATCCTTGACTTTTTATAATAGTGAACCAATATTTGTCCTTCTGTGATTGACATATTTCAAAAGATGTCTTTGATTTGATATGAAAGATGTCTTTGACTTTGATTTGTTAAAAAATGTTATACTTTGCATTTGGTAAAACTGAAAAAAAATGAACCATCAACAGCAATTTGATATTGGTAGCTAATATGAATCAGAATATTGTTTTGCTTGAGCTGTGTAACTAAAGAAATTTCTGTAGTCAAGAGTATACTTATCACTAATCTGATGTTTTAAAACAGGAAACAAGTAGAAATTTTAAATTGATGTAAGATTACAATATCCATAGAAATAAGATAAAAGGCTACTCAAAGGAATACCATGTAACACTAAAAAATAATGTGGAATCTGCAAAACACTACCTAATGTGGATGAACTTGGATGACCTTATGCTGAGTGAAATAAGTCATTCACAGAAGGACAAATACTGTATTAGCCCATTATTGTGAAAAGTCAAGGAAAGGTTCACATATGGAAGGAAACTTTATTGGTTACCAGGGGTGGGAGCGGAGGGAGGAAACACTGCAGGGGGTGGGAGGAGACAAAAGGTTACTATTTGATTCTGAACAAACATTTACAAAAATACGGTAGTGTATAGCATGATGTTTAAGAAATATAACCATAGTATAATAAATGGTATCAACTGAATTTTTATTTATATGCACAAAAGAAAGTTTATCTTTTGCAACTGGACCTGATAAAACACCTGCGATTAGTGTGTCCCCACTAATGAGCTAGGGGATCCTTAGTATGGCAATTTTGGAAACTTTATCAGTTCACTCAATATTTTGTGAGCCACTAAAAAGCCAAAAATATAATTTTAAATAGTTTGACTAAGAAATACATCTGCCAAACAAATCAGAATTTATTGTCAGCTGTTTAGCAAATCTCCTAAGTGTTGTATAATATTGTAGAGAACTGGAGGGTTTGAATGAATAACATCATGAATAGAAGAATAAAACTATATGAGAAAGGGAACACTTACACCTGTCTATTAAAGCACCTTTCATTTGGATGTTGTTATTGTTGTTAGGTGCCATCTAGTTGGCTCTGACTCATAGTGACCCCATATACAACAGAAAGAAACACTGCACAGTCCTGCACCAGCCTCACAATCCTTGCTATACCTGAGCCCCCCGTTGCAGCCACTGTGTCAATCCATCTCATTGAGGGCCTTCCCCTTTTTTGCTGACCCTCCACTTTACCAAGATACCCTTCTCCAGGGAATGGTTCCTTCTGACAACATGCCCAAAGTAGGTGAGACATAGTCTGGCTATTCTTGCTTCCAAAGACTATTCTCAGTGCACTTTTCCAGGACAAACTTAGTTGTTCTGGCAGTCCATGGAATTTTCAGTATTCTTCACCAACACCACAACTCAAGAGCATCAACTCTTCTTTGGTCTTCCTTATTCATTGTCTAGCTTTCACATGCATATGAGGTGACTGAAAATACCATGGCTTGAGTTAGGCACCACCTTAGTCTTCAAAGAGACATCTTTGCTCTTCAGCACTTAAAGTGGTCTTTTGAAGCAGATTTGCCCAGTGCAATAGATTATCTGATTTCTTGACTGCTGCTTCCATTGGTACTTATTGTAGAACCAAGTAATATGAAATCTTTCACTTCAATCTTCTCTCCATTTGTCGTGATGCAGCTCATTGGTCTAGTTGTGAGGATGTTCATTTTCTTTATGTTGAGGTGTAATCCATGCTGCAGACTATAGTCTTTAACCTTTATCAGTGCTTTAAGCCATCTTCAGTTTCAGCAAGCAAAGATGTGTCATCTGCATATTGCAGACTGTTAATGACTCTTTCTCCAATCCTGATGCCATGCTTTTCTTCATATAGTCCAGCTTCTTGGATTATTTCCTGAATGTACAGATTGAATAAATATGGCGAAAGGATACAATCCTGACACACTCCCTTCCTGTTTTTAAACCATGCAGTATCCCTTTGTTCTGTTCGAATGAGAGCCTCCTGGTCTATGGACAATTTCCTCATGAGCACGATTAAGTGTTCCGGAATTCCCATTCTTTTCAATGTCTCAATGTTATCCATAATTTGCTATGATCTACATAGCTGAATGAATTTGCGTAGTCAATAAAATACAAGTAAACAACTTTCTGGTATTCTTTGCTTTCAGTTAAGATCCATCTGACATCAACAATGATATCTCTTGTTCCACGTCCTCATCTGAATCCAGCTTGCATTTCTGAAAGTTCCCTGTCAATGTACTGCTGCAACCATTTTTAAACTGTCTTCAGCAAAATATTACTTGCATGTGAAATTAATGATATTGTTTGAGAATACCCACATTCTGTGGGATCACCTTTCTTTGGAATGGGTACAAATATGGATCTCTTCCAGTCTATTGGCCAGGTAGCTGTCTTCCAAATTTCTTGTCATAGACAAGTATGTACCTCCAGCACATCTGTGTGTTGAAACATCTCATTGGGTATCCCATCAATTCCTGGAGCCTTGTTTTCTGCTAGTTTTTTCAGTGCAGCTTTGACTTCTTCCTTCAATACCACTGGTTCTTGATCATATGCTACTTCTTGAAATAGTTGAGTATCAACCAATCCTTCTTGGTACAGTAAATTTGTGTATTCCTTCCATCTTCTTTTGATGTTTCCTGTGTCATTCAATATTTTGCCCATAGAATCTTTCAATATTTTAACTCAAGGTTTGAAATTTTTCTTCAGTTCTTTCACCTTGAGGAATGCTGGATGTGTTCTTCCCTTTTAGTTTTCTAACTCCAGGTCATTGCACATTTCATTATAATAATTGACTTGGTCTTCTCAAGCTGCTCTTTGAAATCTGTTCAGCTTTTCTTTTTTTTTATTAATTTTATTTTATTTATTGTGATTTGGGTGAAGATTTACAGAGCAAATTCACTTTCCATACAGCAGTTCACATATACTTTGTCTCATGTCATTGACCACAGTTTACAATG
>NW_006922239.1:892017-893273 GCF_000298275.1 Orycteropus afer afer
GTATGTCTCCTTTTTTGGTATTTTCACGCAAATTCTTCTGCTATTTGGGGTTTAGTCTACTTCTGTATCCTTCCCTTCAAGGCTCAGCTGTCCAAGATTATCTTTTGTGTCTGTGTCAAATTGATTTCCTTTTTCTTTGTTGAAGAGGGTCTGTGCAGTCCTTCTGCCTAGTCCTCCATCTTGCCAGAACCCCTCCTGTTCAGCTCTTTAATCCTGCCATTTTTTCCATTTGCTTTAGCTACTCTCCATTCAAGGGCAATTTCAGAGTCTCTTCTGACATCCATTTTGGTCTTTTCTTCATTTCCTGTTTGTTTTTTAAATGACCTTTTGCTGTCTTCATGGATGATGTTCTTTGATGTTGTCCTAGAATTTCTCTGGTTTTCAGTCATTGGTGTTCGATGTATCAAATCTATTCTTTAGATGGTTTCTAAATTCAGGAGGGATGTAACCAAGGTCATATTTTGGCTCTCATGGACTTGTTTTAATTTTCAACTTCATCTTGAACTTGCATATGAGCAGTTGATGGTCTGTTGTTCAGTCAGCTCCTAGCCTTGTTTTGGTTGCAGATAGTGAACCTCTCCATCGCCTATTTCCACAGATGTAGTCGTTCTGATTCCTATGTATCTGGCAAAGTCCATGTGTATAGCCTTCATTTATGTTGTTGAAATAAGGTATTTGCAATGAATAGATAGTTAACCAACCCAAACTCATTGTCTTTGAGTTGATTCGACTCATTGCAATCCCTCCTTGGGTTTCCAAGGTAGTATTTTTACGGAAGTAGATTAAGCAATCTTCCTTCTGAGGAGTGGCTGGTGGATTTGAACCACCAGCCTTCTGGTTAGCAGTCAAATGTCTTAAGCAGTATGCCACCAGTCTTGTAAAATTCTATCATGCTATCTCCAGTGTCATTTCTATCACCAAGGCCATATTTTCCAACTACCAGTGACTCTTCTTTGTTTCCAACTTTTGTATTCCAATCATCAGTAATAACATATCTCAACAGCATATTTGGTTAATTTCAAAATGCAGAAGGTGGTAAAAATCTTCAATTTCCTTATCTGTGGTTTTGGTGGTTGGTACATAAATTTGAATAATAATAGTATTAACTCATCTTCCTTGTAGGCGTATGGATATTATCTTATCACTGACAGCACTGTATTTCAGGATAGATCTTGAAACAGTCTTTGTGATGATAAATGCCCCAGCATTCTCTTTCAGTTTGTCATTCCCAGTGTAGTAGATCATATGATTGTCCG
>NW_006922239.1:893699-900181 GCF_000298275.1 Orycteropus afer afer
AAAAAAAAAAAAATGGCCCAAATCAGTCCATTTAATCTCACTAGTGCCTGGGCTATCCATCTGTATGCATTCCATCTCATTTTTGACAATTTGCTGTTTTCCTAGATTCCTACTTCATATACTCAATCTTCTTTTTATTAATGGATATTTGTGGTTATTATTCCCATTTTGAGTCTTGCCCCATTAGCAAATGGAGGTCCTGAAAGCTTTACTCCATCTATGTCATTAAAGTTGACTCTACCTTGAGGAGGCTGTTCTTCCCCAGTCGTATTTCGAGTGCCCTCTGACCTGAGAGGCTCATCTTCTGGCATTATACTGGATAAAGTTTCAGGGCTATTCATAAAGTTTTCCAGTATTATATCAGACAGTGTTTCACTGCTATTCATAATGTTTCCATTGGCCAATTCTTTGAGAAGTGGATAGTGCCTTCCTTCTTCCCAGTCTGTCTTAGCCTGTAAGCGCCACTGAAACCTGTCCATCATGGGTGACCCTGCTGGTATTTGAAATACTGGTGGCATAGCCTCCAGCCTCACAGCAATGTGCAAGCCACCACAGTACAAGAAACGGACAGAAGAGTTGTGGTCCATTTTGAATAGTGATGGAAACTTGAAAATAGTCTTAAAAAGTTTCTTCTTTTCAGTATTCTTATCAGTCACAGAAAGCACTCATTAAAAGGGCAAATATTTACGGGAGATGGCTGACAGTGCTGGTATAGTGTTCAATACATATTTGTTGCAGTGCTGAGTGACAAATATGTTCATAACTTATGTGTGGGTTGTTGTTGCTGTGTGCTTTCAAGTCAATTTTTGACTCATTGCAACTGTGTGTGACAGAGTAAAACTGTCCTCTTAAGTTTCCTAGGCTGTAATCTTTATGGAGCAGATCACTAGGTCTGTCTCCCACAAAGTCAACAGGTGGATTTGAACTGCCAAGTTTTCAGTTGTCAGCCAAGTGCTCAACCAGGTGCCACCTGGGATCCTTCATGTATGGTTATGTATACTTTTTGCTTGTTGATTAAAGAGCAGTATTTGATTGAAACATGTTGCTCTCTTTGAAAGAATTCAGAACTTTGAGAGGAAAACAAATGGATTTTGAGGAAGGAAAGGAATAACCAAATGGTCAAAAACATCCTGGTAAGCAATTAAACAAATGCTTCTGTGATCACAGCACCCTTGTGTCTGACATTTGTTATGGACAATAGTGTCTGTGCTAACATTTAGGAAACACTCAAGTTTTTTCAGAATCACATTTGTACATAATCTTTCAGTTGGTGCCCATAGATGACAAATTTTAACCATATATGTAAATTGTTCCAAATCCCTAGCTTAGTGACAATTCTGGCCTTTGTCCTCAAACTTTGGTGGTTCTATCTTAATAATTGAAGCATGTAGCTTTCCATGATCTATTTAAACCATTTATACCAACAAAATGTACATGTTGACAAAAGACATACCATTTCCAGTGCTCATGGGTTGGGTTCCAGCATTTTGGAAACAGATGTTATTTTCTTTCTGTGTTTCATGGACTCACAAAGAACCAAAGTATATACTCACATGGTAAAATTGTCTTTTTGAGGCCAGAAAAAAAAATTTTTAGCATAATTTTGTGCATTGTGTTCTGGATCTTTTTGTTATTTTGCTGTAAATGAAAACTCCTTCTCCTTTGCTTATGTAAGCTGTACATGTTTTTTATTCTTGTTTAAGTCTGTGGCCTAAGGACTGAAGCTTGAGCTAACTTCTGCAGTTGTTTTTAGAATTCTCCTTCCATGAGAGCAGTTTCATTTACATACCCAGAGTATCAGATGTTCTCTGTGTCAGCAGAACGGAAGAGCCCACAATTTCCTTTGTTCTGAGCAGCTTCCTCTTTGCCATCACAAGCTAGTCTGAAAGAATTCTACCGGGTACTCTACACATTTGATATTAAGACATGCAAAATTAATTTCAAGAATGAAATCATGAAAAACTTGCTTAAGAAAAAGAATTCAGATCAGCAATTTTATTGCTATGTACAGTCAGGTTGTAGTAAGTTGGATAATTTTAAGAAATTGTGTCACTGGAAAATAGTAGCCTGTTTCTTTTTCTTTGCTTGATGATTAATATACATTTAAGAGGCAATCTAATGCATTGATGAAGGAGCTCTGGTGGCACAGTGCCTAAGGCATTTGACTGCTAACCAGATGATTGACAGTTCAAACTCACCAACAACTCTGGAAGGAAGACTGAACAATCTACTTCCATAAAGATTTACTGCCTCAGAAATCCAATGATGGTCACTATGAGTCAGAATTGACTTGATGGCTGTGGGTTAATGCATTGATAAATAGCAACAGACTCTGAAAGCAGCCAACTAGCTGCTGTTGAGTTGATTCCATGTCATGGTGATCCCATGTGTGTCAGAGTATAACTCTGCTCCATAGGGTTTTCAATGGCTTATTCTTCAGAAGTAGATCACCAAGCCTTTTTTCCAAAGTGTCTCTGGGAAGACTTGAACTTCAACACTTTGCTTAGCACCAAGTGAGTTAACTATACCAGACAGGGAATTTGAAGGCAGACTAGTTGGGTTCAGTATCATTAATATCATATGCAAGTAAAATCTTGCTAAAGATAATTCAAAAGTGGCTGGAGCAGTATATTGACAGGGAACTTCCAGAAATGCAAGCTGGATTCAGAAGAGGACATGGAATGAGGTATATCATTGCTGATGGCAGATGGATCTTGGCTGAAAGCAAAGAATACCAGAAAGGTGTTTACTTGTGTTTTATTGACTATGCAAAAGAATTGAACTGTGTGGATCATAACAAATTATGGATAATATTGAGAAGCATGGGAATTCCAGAACACTTAATTGTACTCATGAGGAACCTGGACATAGACTAGGAGGCTATTGTTCAAACAAGAAAAGGAGATACTGTATGATTTAAAATCAGCAAAGGAGGGTGTCAGGATTGTATCCTTTCACCATACTTATTCAATCAGTATGCTAAGCAAATAATCTGAGAAGCTGGACTATATGAAGAAGAATGTGGCATCAGGATTGGAGGAAGAGTCATTAACAACCTGCAATATGCAGATGACATAACCTTGTTTGCTGAAAGTGAAGATAACTTGAAGACTTACTTATGAAGATTAAAGACTACAGTCTGCAGCATGGATTACACCTCAACATAAAGAAAACAAAAATCCTCACAACTGGACAAATAAGCAGTGTCATGATAAATGGAGGAAAGATAGAAGTTGTCAAAGATTTCATATCTCTTCATTCCACAATCAACCCCAATGGAAGCAGCAGTTGAGAAATCAGACAATGTATTGCACTGGGCAAATCTGCTGCAAAAGACCTCTTTAAAGTGTCAAAGAAGAGCAAATATGTCTTTTTGAAGACTAGGGTGTGCCCAACCCAAGCCATGTATTTTCAATCGCCTTGTATGCATGTGAAAGCTGGGCAATGAATAAGGAAGACTGAAGAAGAGTTGATGCTTTGGAGTTGTGGGTTGGTGAAGAATACTCAAAGTACCATGGACTGCCAGAAGAACCAACAAATCTGTCCTGGAAAAATTGTGGTCAGAATGCTCCTTGGAAGTGAGAATGGCCAGACTTTGTCTCATCTACTTTGGTCATGTTGTTAGAAGGGACCATTCCCTAGAGAAGGATATCATGCTTGGTAAAGTGAAGGGTCAGAGAAAAAGGAGAAGGCCCTCAATGAGGTGGATTGACACAGTGACTCAGCTATAGCAAGGATTGTCAGGTTGGTGCAGGACCAGGCAGTGTTTAGTTCTGTTGTATACAGGTTGCTATGAGTTGGAGCTGCCTCGAGGGCTTTAGGCATGCTTCTTCTCATGTACTTAAGGAGTGCTGGTGGCACAGTGCCTAAGGCATTCAACTGCTAACCAGGAAGTTGGTGGTTCAAACCCACCAGCCACTCCCTGGAAGGCATACCGGACAATCTACTTACATAAAGATTTACCTCCTCAGAAATCCAACCAATGTTGGTATGAGTTGGAATCGACTTGATGGGAATGGGTTTGTTTTTTTATTTTACCATGTACTTGGCACCACATTAAATGTTTTAATCTATTAATGGCTCAGAGTTAGAAAGTAGCAGATCCAGTAATTGAAATCAACTGTTGTTCAGGAGCTCTGGTGGTGTAGCGCCTAAGGCATTTGACTGCTAATCAGAAGGCTGGCTGTTCAAACCCACCAGCCACTCCTCACAAGGAAGATTGGGCAATCTATTTCCATAGAGATACTGCCTCAGAAACCCAAGGAGCGGTAACTATGAGTCAAAAACGACTTGACAGCAGTGAGTTTGGTTTTTTTTTATATATCCGTTTGCCTTTATTAGTGCCCTGTTGACGTCTAGAAAGGAGTTCTGGTGGCAGAATTGTTAAGTACTCAGGTGTTAACAGAAAGATTGGTGGTTTGAAATCACCAGTCACTCTGTAGAAGAAAAGATCTGACTATCTGCTCCCAGAAAGATTACAACCTAAGAAGAAATTTTACTTTGACTTTTTGGGTAACTATGAGTTGAAATCAACTTGACAGCACATAACAACAGAGTCCTGGAAATTTTCTGACACATTCTTATTCTCCATCACTTCAGTTTTCTAGATTTATTTATTTATGGAAAAAAACCTTTTACAGGTTAAGATATTTTTAAAATAATGTAAAAATTTCAAATACACAAGTCATTTTAATAGGTACATCTTGATTGCCTGTTTCTTGATAGCTTTAGACAGGCTCTTCAACTTCATAAAAAAAAAATCTCTAAATTGCACTTTCTTCTGCACTACTTTGTTGTTAGGTGCCATCGAGTCATAGCAACCCTATATACAACAGAACCAGCAGCTGTAAATAGTAAGTCCATCCTATGACCTGGGATTGTCAGAGAGGATGGCCTCCCATTGATTTGTGTATCTTGTCCTTGTTACTAGATTTAGGGATAAAGATGATTTGTTCACCTTTAACCTCTGTCCATGAACTCTTTGTCCCTTTAAATTTAGTTTTCATTCAAGTATCATAAAAGAGAGAGAAATGTCTCCAGGGTGGAAAGTATGTCACAGGAAGTGACTTCAGAGGTCAGTAGGCCAACTCCTTTATTTTTCAAGAACTGAGGTTCAGAGAGGAGATGTAACTCTTCAGGGTCACAGAACAGGATAAAGGCAGATACAGACTCAGTGCAGAGTTCTTTTTCTGTATCATGTTGTAATAATACAGATATGACAAGATTTTGAGTTTTGAACACTAAGCTAACTTACTGTATTTTAATATGTATTTTTCCCATGCTGGACAGAGAATGAAAACAAAGCTTTATGAGGAAGATTCAAACACTTGGGGCATTGTGGGTCTGTAAATGCTTTCTTCTCCTGCTGTAGTCAGTTATGAAACTAAACCCATGAGTACCTACACCATTTCTGACTTTGTTTGTAGACACTAAATGATATAATAGATGACAATGACTTTGTTCAATGCCTGGCCCCTAGGAAACACTTAATAAGCGTTAAAACCAAATAAACTAAACTCAACTGCCATCAACTTGAACCTGACTCGTAGAGACTCCTCCTTAGTTTTCCAAGGTGGTATCACTGTGGAAGTAGATTGCCCAACCTTCCTTCCGAGGAGTGGCTATTTGTATAACTACTTTTTGCTGTATTTAGGAATTCTCTTGTAGCCAAAAAGCTAGGTAGAAAAACATTTACTCTCGGAGATAATTCTCATGTACAGTACCTGCAGAGGTAGGTAAGAAAAGTAGAACTATCTTTTTTTAAAATCTGGGAAAATAAGGACATTGAATGATTTGCAAGTACATTTATATTATTCAAATAGGTTAGAAGCAGGAAGAGAAACATATTCTTTTTTTCCCATTTTTTTTCTACCCTGGGTTTAAATACTTTGGTTTTATGTGTTTTCAGTTTTTTAAATAATTGATGATGAATATGAAATTACTTTTTTTAAAATAAAATATATCAAAATAAACCCAAACACTTTAGAAACCAAGTAAAGGATGCTTGGTGTGCTTCTTGGAGACTTCCTTCTTTCCTCTCAACAGAGCAGCTGGAAAAGTAGAAACTGGCTTGTTTGAAAACTTCCTTTTTACAAAATTAACTAGATTAAGAGGAAACAATAATGGGCTGTTTTCAAAAATACATATTTGTATTTCCTTTATATAAAATGAGCTCTGGTAGCACAGCGGTTAAGGCATCTGGATACTAACAAAAATGTCAGCAGTTCGAATCCACCAGCTGCTTCACGGTAGTCTTCTTCTTTTTTTTTTTTTCATTTTATTTTATTTTGATTTGGGTGAAGATTTACAGAGCAGATTCATTTTCCATACAGCAGTTCACATATACATTGTCATATGTCATTGACCACAGTTTACCACAATGCAACAGCTCCCCTCCCACTTCCTCCCCATAGTTACCTCTTCCCAGTGTCCATTCCTCCATACTCTCCTGCCCCCTGAGCTGTCTCCCTGTGCATAAGCAG
>NW_006922239.1:903298-933864 GCF_000298275.1 Orycteropus afer afer
CTAGTTGGGGTTTAGTCCACTTCTGTATCCTTCCCTTCAAGGCTCAGGGGTCCAAGATTATCTTCTGTGTCTGTGTTAATTGGTTTCCCTTTTCTTTGTTAAAGAGGGTCTGTGCAGTCCTTCTGCCTAGTCCGCCATCTTGCCGGGACTCTACGCGAGTCTGCTTCTTAAAGATTAACAGCCTTGGAAACCCTGTAGGGCAGTTCTACCCTGTGTTTAGGGTCGCTATGAGTCAGAATTGACTTGATGGCTGTAGGTTATAAAAAATATGTTATAATAACTAAAAAACCCTAGTGGTGCAGTAGTTAAGCACACGACTGCTAACGAAAAGTTTGGCAGTTTGAACCCACCAACCGTTCTACAGGAGAAAGATATGGCAGTCTGCTTCCGTAAAGATTACAGTCTTGGAAACCCTCTGGGGCAGTTCCACTCTGTCTATTGAGTCTTTATGAGTTAGAATTGACTCAACAGCATAGGATAACAACAAGTAATGCTTACCAAGAGTAACTATTTGCCAAACAATGTACTAAGTGATTTAAATGCATTAATTTGTTTTATCTTTCAACCCTGAGAGATAAGAATTGTTTTTATCACCACTGTTTTACAGATAAGGAAACAGGATGCTGAGAGAGGGTATGTATCTGCCTAATGCTAAGGAGCTTGCCTGTGATGCAGTTGTGATTCCATGCTAAGCAGTTAGGACCCTAGGCTGGAACTCTTCATCATGACTCTCTGCAACCACATTACTACACGGGTGGGAAAGTAAAGAAAACAAAAACAAAATTGGACTCTGATTTGAACATCAGATTCCAAATAACTGCTAGGAATTTCCTAATTAAACTCCATAAGATGGGAAGTTTCCCAATTAGGGAATTGCTGGAGAAAAGAAAGGTGTACTTAAATATAGTACCATCTTGTCACACATGGCGTTCTCCAATGGGCTGGTTGTAAAGAAAAAACTGTGAGGCAAGGAGAGAATCATGAAATAAAAATGCACAAGGATTTTCCACCCTGCATTCCCTACCTTTTCCTCCCTGCATTCAGGCAGATATTTGACCCTGTGCTCATTTTCTCAGAATGGATCAAGCAGGATGAAAAACAAAAGTTGCTAGACAATTACTTCTGGTTCTGACTTTTAGTTCCAAAAGCCCAACCACAGAGAAGAAAAGAATTCTTGATCATAGATTCTTGGCAAGAAACTTGAAGAGAAACGATCCTCCCTCATAGGAATTGCTAATAGTATGACTAATTGCTGGCACTCATAGACCTAAAGGTGCATTAGGCACCTTCTGAAGCACGTTATTTCTATGTATTCATTTTATCCTCTCAAACTCTGCCAGGGTAATAAAGAAATTATTATTAACCTCCAAAAGGGCAGGTTTTTTCCTTTTTGTGTACTGCTTTATTTCTAGTGTCTAGAACAGTGCATGGAAAAGATGAAGTAATTGATATTTATTGTTGAATAAATACCTATTTAAAGATGAAGGATCTGAGATACAGAGAGGTTATGTAACTTACCCTAAGTCACACAGCTAGTAATAGACTAGGAGATTTTGCAACGTTCCCATCTGGGTAGAAGACACAAGGGAGAGGAAGGGAAGTTTGTGGTTTTTGAGAGCAAAGGGGCCCTGGAACCTTTCTTTTTTATTTAATTTTTTTTTTTTTTTTTTTTCAAATTGTGGTTTGGGTGAAAGTTTACACAGAAAATTTATTTTCTATTCAACAATTTATAGACATTTTGTTTCATTACATTAGCTGCAATTCCCTCAATGTAACAATACTCTTTCCACTTTCGCCCTGAGGTCTTCATTTCCATTCTTGCTTCTTTCCTGCCCCTTACTGCATTTTGAGCTTTGTTTTTGGGCAAATGCTGACCTTTTGATCTCGTATGGTTGATTCTTCTTTATATAAGCCTGTCTATTGTTTGGTTGCAAGGTGATCCCCAGGGGTGGGTTCAGTTCCAGGTTTGAAGGGTGTCTAAGGGCCACACCACTGTCAGACTAGTTAGTCTGGTCTTGTTTTTATAATTTTTAATTTAGTTCTATATTTTTCTCCTAGGACCTTTCTAGCTGTGCTTCTAGGAAGGAGGCAGGACAATGGAAAAGAAATTACACTACGGAACTAGGCCGTTGGGACTTTCGACAGCAACAAAAATGATTAAAGTGCCCCATTAGGGCAAGAAGGTGGCAGAATGAGGGTGTTGCTGAAGCAGCAGTCAGCTGCCTGGCATTAAGGCCACACGCCCAAGTACAGAGGATGGTCTCCATGGCAACCTGTGTTGATCTATGTGACTGGATTAAACGGCCAATCCTCCGTTTAGTTATTTGTTGCTTTATTTTTCTCAAACCAAGCAGAATGAGTTGTAAAGCAGAAAATTATCATAGAAAATGAGGAAAGTGCTATTTCTTGCAAACCTAATTTTTTTTAAAATTAAATAAGATACAGTCTCTTATTATAGACAGACAATATACTACAGGGAAAGAATATTGGCTGTGTAATCAGAAGGCTTTAATCCAAATTTGTCCTATTCAAAATTCCAGGTAAATTTACTTAATTTCCCCTCTATCTCTGTTTCCTCATCTATAAAATGAAGATTAAAGATAGTTGGGGTTACTGTGAGGAATATATATATCTGTATATATATTTAAAGGGGTTGTAGTGGCATAGTGCCTAAGGCATTTGACTGCTAACCAGAAGGCTGGCGGTTCAAACCCACCAGCCACTCCTCAGGAGGAAGACTGGCAATCTACTTCCATAGAGATACCGCCTTGGAAACCCAAGGAGGGGTTGCTTTGAGTAGGATTCGACTTGAGTTTGGTTTCTGGTTTGGTTATATATATTGATATTTATATATAAATGTAAGTTAAGACTCACTGGAAAAACAACTCACTAAAAGATAAATACAACATGCTAATTTTGTACAGCTCCTATTTCATTTGTATTTGATTTTGACTTGCAGAATTCTTTTTGATGGGTGAGGGACTGAGTGTCTGTCTCCTGAATTAAATTTCTTAAAAAAATAATATTTGTATTTACTTTTGCTTCTTGAGTTCATAATAAATGGATATAAACACAGTTTTCAATATTATAAATAAGGAGTATTATATGATTGATAGGTTGCTATTGTTCACTATGGGTATATATAATGTGATGTCTGAAGCTGAAAGCCAGCCTTATGCTAAAATATCTCTTGGATAGTTCACAGGCTAATGTGTACTGGATTTCTTCCCCAAGCTATCCTAATATTATAACTGGAATTAACTCTTGCACTTGGAGTGAAAAAATAAATTGCTAATAATCATAAGCATTTGCTATTATTTGTATGGGAATTATCAACAAGATGCATCATAATCTTCCATACTAGATTGACTCTAAACAATATGGTTTTCCTGAGAAAACAGTGTAAATGAAATGTACTGTTGTTGTTATGTGCCATCCAGTCAGACCCGACTCATACCGACCCCTCCTTGAGTTTCTGAGGCAGTATCACTACAGAAGTAGATTGCCCAACCTTCCTTCTGAGAAATGAAATGTACTAGGATAAATGAAAATTTAAACAGTCCTTATGAAAATCTTAATTGTGGGGAAATACAAATGATGATCATTCGTTCATCAAATATCTATTACTACATGCCCAGCATTCTTCTCCATATGAAGGGCAGTCAACAAAACAACAAAGTACCTGATCTTACGGAGCTAACATTCTAGTGGGTGATACTGAAAGCAAATAAATAAAACATACAACTTGCATATTTTACATACAAGGAATGCTGTGACTTCAGCTAAATGTTAAAGAGGTTTATTGAATCAACAAAACAGATAAAATGAACAAATCATTTGAATGAGAGAGCCCACACATCTGTCAAGACAGGCATTGATGTGGCTCTGCCTGGTGATTCAGCAATTAATCTTTTATCCCCAATACATTATTAATCTTTCTATGTCAATCTCTAGATTGATTAAAATTAATACAGGCATCATTAACATTTAGAACATCAGAAAGGGGGATTAATAAGGGATAAATTAGACTCAATACTAGTATAATTAACATCAACAAAAAAGTCACAGATCAGCAGAGGGTAAGTAGACAAGCATGCAGTTCCCTCCTACTCTTCGTTTCACATTGGAAGGGGCTCAGAGTGATCTCTCAGAAAATGCTTGCTCTAATTTTCCATCTCATTACTTTTAAGGAAGAACACACTGGCAAAAGATTACTTATCTTTCAGTCCTCCAGTAGAAATCATAAGGCTTACAGAATCTATAGATGGTATCGTGAGATGCTAATTTCATAGAATTTTCTCCTTATTTTTAACCCTTCAAGAATCGCTTCCACACTCTATTCTCAGATAGGAGCCCTGATGATGAGGTGGTTAATTGTTCGGCTGCTAACCAAAAAGTCGATGGTTAGAACCCACCAGCCACTCCACAGGAGCAAGATGGGGCAATCTACTTCTATAAAGATTGCTGTTGTTAGGTTCCCTTGAGTCAGTTACAACTCATAGCGACTCTTATGTACAACAGAATGAAACACTGTGAGCGTCTGTGCTATCCTCACAATCGTTGCTACATTTGAGCACATTGTTGAAACCACTGTGTCAATCCAATCCATCTCATTAAGAGTCTTCCTCTTTTTTGCTGACCTCTACTTTACCAAGCATGATGTCCTTCTACAGGGACTGGTCCCTCCTGATAACATGCCTAAAGTACGTAAGATGAAGTCTCACCTTCCTCATTTTTAAGGAGAGTTCTGGCTATACTTCGTCCAATACAGATTTGTTTGTTCTTCTGGCAGCTCAAGGTATATTCACCAACATCATAATTCAAAGGCGTCAGTCAGTTCTTTGTTTTTCCTTATTCATTGTCCAGCTTTCACGTGCACATGAAGTGATTGAAAATATCATGACTTGTGTCAGGTACACTTAGTTCTCAAAGTGACATCTTTGCTTTTAACATTTTAAAGAGGTCTTTTGCAGCAGATTTGTCTGGCGCAATATGTCATTTGATTTCTTGAGTGCTGCTTCCATTGGAGTTGATTGTGGATGCAAGAAAAATGAAATCCTTGACAGCTTCAACAAATTCTCCATTTATCATCATGTTGCTTATTAGTCAGTTGTGAAGATTTTTGTTTTCCTTACGTTGAGGTGTGATCCATACTGAAGGTTATAGTCTTTGATCTTCATCAGTAAGCGCTTCAGGTCCTCTGCTTTCAGCAAGTAAGTTTCTGTCATCTGCATATCATTGGTTGTTAATGAGGCTTCTTCCGATCTTGATGCCCTGTTCTTTTTCATATAGGCCAATTTCTTGGATTATTTGTTCAGCATACAGATTGAATAAGTATGGTGAAAGGATACAACACTGACATACACCTTTCCTTATTTTAAACCATGCAGTATCCCCTTGTTCTGTTTGAACGACTGACTCTTTGTCTATGTCCAGGTTCCTCATGAGCACAATTAAGTGTTCTGGAATTCCTATTCTTTGCAATATTATCCATAATTTGTTTCAATCCACACAGTTGAATGCCTGTAAAACAGAGGTAAACATCTTTCTGGTATTCTTTGGTTTCAACCAAGATCCATCTGACATCAGCAATGATACACCTCCTTCCATGCCCTCTTCTGAATCTGACTTAAATTTCTGTCAGTTCCCTGTCGATGTACTACTACAACCATTTTTGAATTATCTTCAGCAAAATTTTACTTGTACGTGATATTAATTATATTGTTAGATAATTTCTGTATTCTGTTGGATCATCTTTCTTCGAATTGGGCACAAATATGCATCTCTGTTAGTTGGTTGGTGAGGTAGCTGTCTTCCAAAGGTCCTGGCATTATAGCCTTGCAAACCCTTTGTGACAAGGAACTCTAGTGGTGCAGTGTCTAAGGCATTTGACTGCTAACCAGAAGGTTGGCAGTTCAAACTCACCAGCTACTCCATGGAAGGAAGATGGGGCAATTTACTTCTGCAAAGATTTCCTGCCTCAGAAACCCAATGGGGGTCACTATGAGTCAGAATCGACTTGATGGCAGTGGGTTAATTTATTTTTTGGGGTTTGAAAACCCTATATGGCAGTTTTATCTATCATATAAGGTCACCATGAGTCAGAATCCACTTGATACTGCAATAAAGAAATGTATAGCACGTAAAGGATGCGACCATTGTGGGATTTCCAGTGAGGAAGTGGTCAGCAAAGATTTCTTTGAGAAGCACTAATGAGTTAGGAAGCAAGCCTTGTGCGTATCTGTGAATAGGATATAATTGTACACAGCACAGGTTTTTCATTCTCCAGGAGCCTATGGTGTAAGACTTTAAAAATAAGCAAATGTGTAGCAATAAGGGCATGGAAACAACTCTAACTTTAACTTTACTGACTGTGTGCAAATGTGTTAAGTAATTTATTGACTGAGATCCTATAAAATGCCAAGAAGAACCAGGAGTCTTCGCAGGCTTGAACTGTTCAGCACACATATTTCCTTATAGGAAATAAAGGAAGAGACTTAGGTGGAAGTAAGTCAGCTCTTCTCTCATTGGCTTATGACTGACAATCACTTCGTCATATAAGCCCAAGTACAGAGATACTCTAGTGCATAGAAGACACTGGAGTCTACAGAGATAGAGTGCAAGTAAGTGATATTATTGCATGCCACAAATATAAGAAATGAAATATTCTTCACTCTTTACTTTGAGGTTTCATTTTTACTACTGTCACTGTTTTGTTAACTATTTTCACCATTGTCCTCTAACTTTGTCTCAACTGGAGCCTCTCGTATGTCCATGACCATGTGGAAATCAAATGGTAATTTCTAAAGGTAATATAGTATAGAACATTTTAAAAGATTCCTTCAAGTGGATTTTAACATAGAAACCACAATCAATGTTGTGTCTAGGATTGATGAATTCTTCTAAAATTTTGCCAAGCAATTTTCTAATGTGTGAAGAGAATTTCATTTCACAGTTCTTCGTTTTCTTCTTTTTTTTAAGGCTCAGGGATTTTATTGGTAATATTTTCTATAATTTTAAGCATATTTTGCTGACACATCTCCACGTTTTGCCTATAGTTTCAGAGATAGTTTAAGGAATTCACCCCAGATAGAGAATATGAACTCCCAAAGGATATTTCAATAATGCCTCTTGTTCTGATTTTAATGTGAAGAACCATTTAAAATAACTTTTAGTTGGTCCTTAATAGAAAAATAGGGATCCAAGCTTGTCAATTCAAAATGTATCATGCAATGTCTAACTGAAATCGGTAAATTCCTCAGTTAACAGAAGAGTCCTATATTTCTTCTTCACATATTTTATCCTACAAGGTAATTCTAACTGGTAACTTTTCCAGAATTGAACTAACACTGCCTGGGGACAATGACATGAGGGAAATCAACATTACTACCTGCTCTTGAGGTGTATTAAAGTTCTGTTATTAATGTCAATGTGTGCAAGAAGCTCCTATGTAGACAATAGCATTTCATAGCTTCATAGTCTATATAATGAGAATTCTAGTATTATTCTGTGCCAAGACATTTTCTATAGATTTTATTACTGGTCAAGTTACAGTGTGGCAAAGAACTGTTGGCAAATTCACAAATAATCTTTGTTTTTATACTTTAAATTCACAGGCCATTGCACTATTATTAGAAATATATAAAACTATGTCTGGATTGAGTATGCTTTAAGCTCCTGGTATCTTTCATTTAAGAGTTCGAATCAACCAAGGTGTTCGTGAATAAAATAAACCAAGATAAACAGCATTTAGATTTTAAAATGAATTTTGAAATGGTTAATACTTGTCTCCTTATTTGTAAAGTTTTATAGTCATCAAAATTATCCCAGAAATTCTATCCCTTTTACACTTATGTTAAATCTTTAGCAAAATGTTTAACAAATCAATTAGATATTAGCCTCTTTGCTAGAAAGTTAAGTTTGGATTATTGTCACCTTTCTGGCATACAGACTAGAATGGTTGAGACTATTCTTTACTGTGCTCTTACAGCAATATACAGAATAGAAGCTTGGTTAAAACTGAACAGATTTTATCGTGGTAGTTTGTAGTTTATCAACAGCCATGTTAAAATTGCCTCTGGGATTTAATTATTCTGCATTTCTTTTTTAATCAGTTAAACCTGTCAGTGCTAGGTAATGTGAAAAGAGCTACAAACCTTGAAGACATAAAGTACCAAGACAGACTTCAAAAACACTGTTATTTCCCATGTAAAGCATGTATTATATATTAGAAGCTAAATCTTCTATATTTAATGATTACCTTCATATGAGTTTATATATTGAAATTTCTATCTAGGGTACTTATTATTCCTCCATTCATATGGTCTTTGAGAAACTACATTTTAAACTTTTTTGAACATATTTCCAGATAGAGTTTTTATCTGTCTGCTGAATCAGGAACTTTACTTGATTTCTCTGGAGTGGAAGGAAGCCAGTGGTTAGTTTTAGGTGTAAAGGAGATCTGTAAAGCATACTTCAGGTTTTAACTTCCTGTTTCTGTGTCATTTCAGGGAATATAGGCAGCTTTCATGCATACTCTGCTTAGGCTTCTTAATACAAAATGGCAGTTGTAAGGATTCAGATACAAAGGTTAATAGGAAATAAGAGTCCAGCATGATATTGGAGTTTTCCTAGGCCAGTCAAATCATATTTAGGTCTACAATCCATCTGGATGTTATTTCTGTGTTTGATGTGAAGTGGGAGATTATCAATGTGTGTTTTCCTCTTTTGTCTCAGAAGCGCTTTAGTTTAGTTGCCTTATTCCCTACTAAGAAACCATTCTTTTCATATATGTGTGGTTCTAGTTTGAGACTCTGTGTACCTCTGTATGTCTATCCTGGAACCAATATTCCATTACCTTAATTATAAGATTTTTTTAATAGAAATATTGCTGTATGGTAAGTCAAGTTCTCTGATACTCATCTAATTTTTCTTAACTGTCTTTGGTGCTTAGCATTTCCATATGAAACTTAGGTTTGGATTTTGAATATAGACAATCATTTCAATAGTGAATAAAGATAGTTTTGTCTCTTTCTTTCCACCCTTATTATTGTTGTTAGTTGGTGTCAAGTCATTTCCAATTCATGGTGACCCTATTTGTTTGTGCAGCGTACAAGTGCTCCACGAGGTTTCCAAGGCTATAACCTTTCAGAAACACATTGCCACGCTTGTCTACCAAGGTGCCTCTGGGGGGTTCAAGCTGACACTTTTTGGCTACCATTGGGTGATTTGCCCAAGAGGGAAAGTAGCAGAAGTGACTCCAAAACCACACATTATTTTCCACCTTTCATAAGCCCGTGAATGTATTCTTCACTGAGTCCCTTGCACTGCATTTTACCGTCATCCGTTTAGTCTGTTAGTCCTACGAAATAAAGGCTTTAGCAAAATGGGATTATTGTAACAGAAATAGATTGCCGAACACAACAAGAGGATTTTTTTTTTCTTCCAGATAGTATTCTTATGCTTATTTTTATCATTTATCTCAAATTTCCTTATCTGTTTTCATTGACCATAGAAACATTTACTTGGAATTCTTTGTTTGTTTTTATATAAAAGCTTTATGCAATATGGAAACGATGTTTGGAATCAGTTAATGTTTCCAAATTTATTTCTTTTTCATTGTTATAAGAATGTATACATATAACCTGAAAATTAAAAGGCTTCAAATTAGGAATTTTGTGGCCGTATATATCAAGAAAGCTGATTTCTTACAACATAAGTCTAAACAAATCAACTTATGTTCAGTAGAAAATATAATTATGCAAATAACTACAGTAATGTGATGCTAAAGTACAGCTTCATTAATGAGTTATGACAGTTAAAATGGGGTTCTAGAAAGAAAGATAAGCATTTGTCAGATGTTCATGGATCTGTGCCAAATCTCAGATTTAAAGATATATTTGCAGAGAAAAACAGATCGCTACCAACTTCTGCTAAAACTTTTTTAATGTTCTTTACTTCAGTGAAATGTAATATAAAATTGTAATGTTTTGCAAATAACAGAAATAGAAAATCCTTTGTTTTCATTCAAAATTCAAGAAGCATATATTAATATATATATGGTATTTGACCAAAAAGACATGGACTTGTTATATGGTTAATTTTTAAAGCTGATCATAATGGACAAAAAATAAGCTTTGCCATCAAATATTAATAAGATTTTACATAAAATGATTTTCAAATAAAAACTTTAATTAGAAATGACACTTTTTCCATTTTTTCTCATTCAGAAGGCTTTTTTATCTTTCTGAAATTTAAAAGAAATAGGTCAAGATATTATTACAATTATGGTTTTCCTTTCTTAGATGGGAAGAATCCCTTAATTATGAAGACATAAAATGCTTTCTTTTTCAGAAGGAATTTTATTACTCTACATTTCTTATTTACTACTTTTATACTCTCATATCTTTCGAAACTCCACATTTCTAAGTAACTTGGAAAATAATTCCATGGTTTTGATGAGCTCTAAATTTGTTCCCCCAAGTTTGAACTTTCTGTATGCATATTTCTCCCCCAAAAGCAATTTGGGTCTATAAATCTTGGAATTTTCATTAGTTTACTCATCAATTCTTCTCTCTACAGAGAACATTCCCTCTCATATTGATATGTGTGGTATGTTCCATATTTCATTTTGGTGGGGACTGGACTTACTAATTGGAATGGTTGTGGGGCAAGAAATGATTGAATTTGGCACTCCTGTTTCTAACAAGAATACCACTTCCACTCTATACCTAGACATGAAAATCCAGGGGTCAGAGAAATTAGTTTGTTAGGAATTGCCATCACCAGTGTTATGGAGTGAATTGTGCCCCCCCCCCCAAAAAAAGAAATATGAATGTTCAAATCCCTGTACCTATAAATATGACCTAGTTTGCAAATAAGAGCTCTCTTTTGTTATATTAATGAGGTCATACTAGAGTAGGATAAGCCCTAAACCTACTCATTTCTGAGTGGAGTCTTATAAAGAAAAAAAAAAACACAAGGGGAAAATATGTGAAGGCAAACACACATGGCAGAGACATCAACAAGCCCAGGAACACCGAGGATTACCTGCACCTATTAGAAGTTGAAATAGACAAAGGACATTCCCCTAGAGCTGATGCCCTGAATTCAGATGTTTAATCTCTTGAATTTTCTTCCTCTAGTGAGAGATTTAGGAGCTCTGGTAGTGTAGTGCCTAAGGCACCTGACTGCTAACCAAAAGGCTGGCAGTTCAAACCCACCAGCCACTCCTGGGAAGGAAGTTTGGGCAATCTACTTTCATAGTGATACCGCCTTGGAAGCCCAAGGAGGGGTCGCTATGAGTCGGATCTGACTCTACTGCCGTGAGTTTGGGTTATTTTATTTATTTATTTTTATTAGTGAGAGATTTGAGGCATATGCTCACCAGTGTCCCATCCCAACAGAAGTCTAAGCTAAGACGTGTTTGTATTGGGTGCAAGCAACCCAATAAAACTCATTAGCATGGGTATAATAAGAGAACAGAGAGGAATATTTCCCTAAACCTTTGATCCTGGAGAGAAAAGCCATGGTTGGGAAAATGGTGAGGTTAACAGATTGGCATGGCTGGCTCTTATTTCTCTTGCATGTACCCAACTTCTACACAGCTATCCTCACAAACTCTGAGCTAGCTGTATCACCAAAGCAAACAAAGAAAATGATAAACACAACACACCACACGATACTAATAGTAGGGCAAAAATAACTTAAAATGGAAAGAGTTTTATTCCACTCTTTGAAGGTTGATGTGTGGGTATGCTCTTAAAATCTGAAGTACTTTTCATAAGTAAAATTTGAATTTGATTATTTCTCTGGAATGTTCTAGCTAGTGTTGAGAGAGAGGAGAGAGACAGAGAGAGAGAGAAAATCTTATTTCTATCAAGTCTTTCTTGCATGTTATTAAGATAGTGATTTATAATTTTGGTTTTGAAATATCCTCTAATATCCCCAGTTATCTAAAAAGATGTCATAAAGTTTTGAGAAAAGGCCAAAAGAAATATGTTGATACATCTCTAGAGGGTTGTTAAACTAATCCCTCCCTTTTTCTCTTTCCAGAATCATACTATGCCAAACTACAAACTTACTTATTTTAACATGAGGGGGAGAGCAGAAATTATTCGCTATATATTTGCATATTTGGACATAAAGTATGAAGACCATAGAATAGAACTAGTTGACTGGCCTGAAATCAAATCAAGTAAGTAATACAAATAAGAGTTCATGAAAATATACTTTCAGAACCTTTTGTTTTTCCTGAGGGAAATGGAAATAAAGTTTGTTTTTTTTTTAATCTCATGTAGATTTAAATTGGGAAACAGCAGTTTAGACAAAATAAATAAATGCTATATGACCCACCAAATTTACTATTACAGATGAAGGAACAAACCTCATGGAAAGAGAGTTGTTGTTGTTGTTATGTGCTGTCGAGTCAAACCCGACTCATAGTGACCCCTCCTTGGGTTTCCGAGGCAGTATCACTACAGAAGTAGGATTGCCCAACCTTCCTTCCAAGGAGTGGCTGGTGGGTTTGAACCGCCAGCCGTCTGGTTAGCAGGCAAGTGTCTTAGCCACTATGCTACCAGAGCTCCCGGAAAGAGAGTACTAAAAATAAATAAACAAACAGTATGAAACTTGGGCAGAAGAGCTGAATTAGAATACTGAGGACAATATTCCTGACAATTGGAGTAGATGGCCATAGTACAAGTATTATGTCTTGATAATATTTCAGTTATGCTACGCTAACAGAGAACTAAAACAAAATGGTGTAAATAATAAGGAAATTAATTGTATCATATAACTGAAAATACATAAGTAAGTCCAAAGTTCTTGGATCAAACGTCAAGCTAGAGGCTTTTCTCAACTCTTGCAGCTGCAAGGGCTGAGGAGCTCAAGGTTGACAGATTTCAAAAGCTGGCTTTATCCGCTTTCTTCTTTGATTTGGTAGTGTCATCAGGCTGGTAGCCAGATGTTTGCTGAAATTTCATCTTCAGAGCCTCAAAGTACAACATTGAGAAGATGAATGAGAAAAATAAGAATGGGGGGAGAGAATTTCTTCCATTAATATTCCCTGAAAAATAAAGAAAAGCTTTTCTAGAAGACTTAGCAAACCTCTCATATCTTTTTGGCTCAAAATGAGTCACATACCTATTTCTGCATCAGTTAGGTGCTCTGGTGGCATGGTGGCTAAAGCATTTGACTGCTAACCAGAAGGCTGGCAGTTCAAACCCACCAGCCACTCCTTGGAAGGAAGACTGGGCAATCTACTTCTGTAGTGATACTGCCTTGGAAACCCAAGGAGGGATCGTTATGAGTTGAATCAATTTGAAGGCAGTGAGTTTGGTTTTGGTTCATTGAAAAAGGGAGGGAAATAACCATAGAATAGTCAAGTCTACCTCTGGAATCAAGGATTGGTCACTTCTCATGAGACATGATTGTATGAGAGAGGAGTGGTTACATGAACAAAACTGGGATCATTTTGATGGGAGGAAAGAGCAAATTGTCATTGGGCAGGCAACCCAATGGAAGCATACTACTTAGCACTTAAAACACTAGGCAAGAATTAGAAATATCATTACATTTAAACAAGCAACAGGATGTGGAGTTCAGTACGTAGGAAGACATTTTCTAGATACTATGTGTCCTAGAAATTTGTTGTTGTTGTTGTTATGTGCCGTCGAGTCGGCCCTGACTCATAGCAACCCCTCCTTGGGTTTCCGAGGCAGTATCACTATGGAAGTAGGATTGCCCAACCTTCCTTCCGAGGAGTGGCTGGTGGGTTTGAACCGCCAGCCGTCTGGTTAGCAGGCAAGTGTCTTAGCCACTATGCTACCAGAGTTTCTAGTGTCCTAGAAATAGTAACTAAATATTTTAAAAAAAAAAATCACTGTCATCTAGTGGATTCAACTCATAGTGACCCCTCCTTGGGTTCCGAGGCAGTATCACTGTGGAAGTAGATTGCCCAATCTTCCTTCCCAGGAGTGGCTGTTGGGTTTGAACTGCCAGCATTCTGATTAACAGTCAAATTCTTTAGGCTCTATGCCACCAGAGCTTCTAACCAAATATTAACTACTTTAAATGTCTAAAATCTACATTTTCATGGCTTAATTATTGCAAATGTATGTAAAGATGAAGAAAACACTATTGAGCAAGAATAAGTCGTATCATGATAGATACAGACTCAATTTCATTTAATTTTCCTAGGACCTCTACATGTTCTTATTTTATAGTTCTTATTTTATCGTTTTTATTTTATAGTTGAGACAGCTAAAGCTTACACAGGTTAGATAATTTCTCCAGATTCACAACTCAACCAAGATAGAGCTCAGTTTTAAACCAAGGTCAATTTAATTCCATAGCCCAGTTCTTTCCAGTAGACAATGTTTACTCCCTTAGTTTTAAAAATAAGTAAATAATAGTGGCAATGGCAATAAAACTATGATAATTGGCACCTTAACAATAAGTATTGCCACATACCTTCTAGAAGCATGATTTGCTAAAAAGTTATTGAATACAACAACCTCTCTTTCCCTCATCAGAGGACCCACCCCTGGTGGAATAGAGTATCTGTGATGATTAATGTTAAGTGCCAATTTGTCTAGGCTATGATTTTCAGCAGTTTGGTAGACACTGGACTGATTGCCCTTCCATAGCAAAAAACGAAACTACTGTGGTCGAGTCAAATTCGACTCATAGAGACCCATCCTTGAGTTTCTGACACAGTATCTCTATGGAAGTAGATTGCCCAATCTTCCTGACGAGATGTGGCTGGTGGGTTTGAACCACCAGCCTTCTGGCTAACAGTCAAATGCCTTAGGTACTATGCTACCAGAGTTCTCAATATAATATAATGACCTTCCATTCTGTGATCCAATGTGAGCAGTTATTCAGATAAAAGCCAAACAGTTTCCTTGAAAGCATGGCCTGCACCCAATATATATGGATGTATGACAAAGTTTACTCTTTCTCCACCCTGCATCCAACTTGTCATCTTCTGACCTCTGCTTCTTGGAATGTGAGCCAGCATACCTCCACCTGACCTGTTGATTTTATATCCATCAGCCCCTGCAAATATGCGAGTCAGGAAAAGCCTCTAGCCTGACACCTGTTGTATTTGGGACTTGCCATCCTCCATAACTGCATAAGCCATTTCCTTAAAATAAACCTCTCTATATCTCTGTTTTTTCATATCTGTGGTAGTGTAGTGGCTAAGGCACTTGACTGCTAACCAGAAGGCTGGCTGTTCAAACCCACCACCCACTCCTCGGAAGGAAGGTTGGGAAATCTACTTCCATAGTGATACCGCCTCGGAAACCTAAGGAGAGGTCTCTATGAGTTGGGTCCAACTCAACTGCACATAACAACATATTTATTTTAATATGTATTTCATTAATTTTAAGACACCAACTTATTCTTGTTCTGATGAAAATTTCCTATTAATATCCAAACTTTTCTTCTGATAATAGAACTTATATGTGAGATTTTAAGACTATGGACATAAAATAGGTGAAAATTACCTGTATCTGTTAATTATTTAATTGCATTATGAAGGACAGCAACAGATGCTGAAATAGTATTACATTAATTACCTAGGGCTGCCATAACAGAAATACCACAAGTAGGTGACTTTAAAGAATAAAAATTTATTTTCTCACAATTTTCAAGGTTAAAAGTTCCAATCAAGGCCTTAGTTGTGTTAATTCCTTCCATAAGCCTTTCTCTTAGTTTCTTGCGTTTGCTCTCAGTGCTTGACAGGCCTTAGCATTTGTGTTCCCCCGTGTGTGTGTGTGTGTGTGTGTGTGTATGCTTCCATGTCTATTCTCGTCTTTTTATAATTCAGAAATTATTAAGTTTACGATCCTCTGTACACTGATATGGGAGCTCTGGTGGTGTAGTGCCTAAGGCATTTGACTACTAACCAGAAGGCTGGTGGTTCAAACCCAACAGCCACTCCTCGGAAGGAAGGTTGGACAATCTACTTCCATAGAGATACTACCTCAGAAACCCAAGGAGGAGTCACTATGGGTTGCAATCAACTCAGGGGCAGTGAGTTTTTTTTTTTTTTAATATAATGATATGGCCTCTTTAACATAACAAATGAAAACATTATTTCCAAACAGGATCACATCCACATGTACAAGGATCAGGAATTTTATTCAAGTCATAAAACCCATGCACTGACATTCAGTCTATTCTGAATCATGTTGTTGTTGTTGTTATGTGCCCTCGAGTCGGCCCCGACTCATAGCGACCCCTCCTTGGGTTTCCAAGGCAGTATCACTACAGAAGTAGGATTGCCCAACCTTCCTTCCGAGGAGTGGCTGGTGGGTTTGAACCACCAGCCTTCTGGTTAGCAGTCAAATGCTTTAGCCACTATGCTACCCTTTTTAGGACAGAGTACAACTGCCCCATAGGGTTGCCAAGGCTATAAATCTTTATGGAATCAAATTGCCTCCTCTTTTTTCCAGGAAAGGGCTGGTGGGTTCCAGCTGCCAACCTTTTTGTTAGCAACCAAATGCTTTAGCCACAATACCATCAGTTGTTGTTGTTGTTGTTGTTGTTATGTACCCTCGAGTCGGCCCCGACTCATAGCGACCCCTCCTTGGGTTTCCAAGGCAGTATCGCTACGAAAGTAGGATTGCCCAACCTTCCTTCCGAGGAGTTCCCTCAATTCATAAAAAGTATATATAAAAAATTCAGCCTTTTTGTTTTCAAAGATAAATTTCTTGAGTTCTTCATACCTTATTCTACCTTGACTTTGCATTTTTTATTGAGAATGGAATCATATCATTCTCTTAATATTTTTACAGGTTCTTAAGATGTGACAATCTACTTCTGTAAAGATTTAGAGCCTTGGAAACCCAATGGGGGTTGTTATGAGTTGGAATTGACTTGATGGCAGTGGGTTTTTTCTTTTTTTTCTTAGAATTGACAGAGATCTTAAAGTTTGTGATGGTTAAGATACAATTTCAAATGTTTTAATAGAGAACAAGAAAATGGCTTATAGAGAATAGAAGTTTATTTGTTTTGCATAGAAGCCTAAGATGGCATGGTAGTTCTTCTCCATGAAGTTTTCAAAGAATAGTCTACTTCTTCCTCATTGATCTGCTACCCCTTGTGGGTTGCCTTATTCTCACAGTGTAAGATCATTCACTCTCCTTCCACATTCTAGCTCATGGGAAGTTTAAAACAGCATGACCAGGAAGTTGCACACTTTATGTCTTCTCACATCCCTTGACAAGAAATTAGGCACATGGTCACACCTTACACTAAGAGTGGCTTGGAAACATACACTTTGCTGTGGGTGGTCTTTTGCCAAGCTAAAAATCCAGAGTTTTATAAAGAAGATGAGAATATATTTTGGGAGGTATTTTCTACTACAAATGTGAGGTAGTCAATGTCATACTTAGGAATGCTCTTTAGTGTTTGAAACCCTCCACAACATCCCTTCTGATAGAATCAAGAACTAACTAAACCTCTAATCAGCACATTCCCTCATTGGATACGTCTATTAAAAAATTACATTTTTTTTCTCCTGAAACCTTAATAACAATAATGTACTTACCAAAAAAAAAAAAAAAAAAAAAAAATCCTAATAAACCCCCACAAGGACAAAGAAATCAAACTTGAAAATAATAACACAAAATTTGGAAGCTAGAAACCAAGTCAACACTGGTAAAGTGACTTAGTAGTCTACTGAAACTCAAACATAAACCTAGAGGAGAAAATGACAAGCCGAATCACTCCAGATATTGCCAAAGAGATTCAGGAATTAGTGTTGTTTTTGTTAGGTATTGTTGAGTTGGTTCCAACTCATAGTGACCCTATGTACAATAGAATTAAACACTGCCCAGTCCTGCACCATCCTCACAGTTCTTGCTATGTTTGAGCTCATTGTCACAGCCACTCTGTCAATTCATTTCATTGAAGGTCTTCCTCTTTTTTGCTGATTCTCTATTTTACTAAGCATGATTTCCTTCTCCAGAAACTGATCCTTCCTGATAACATGACCGAATATGTGAGACAAATTCTCATCATTTGAGGTGGTAGGTAAGGTTGTGTGTCAGCTTGACTTGGCTGTGGCTTTGAGTGGCTGGGAAGCTGGATGTAGTTATTCCCCATGATGAAATTGTAATTACCTCCATGGTGGAATATGCTATGAAAAGCTAAGTAGTTGCCTTCTGGGTGTGGCCTTCCTCCAGTATGTAAGGAGAAGCTTTGAGGAAGATCTCTAGCTTTTTGGCACAATTGGATCCTGCATTTGGTGGAGACTTTCTCTCCAGTTCCTGGACTTGAACCAGTGGCCTACCATGTTGCCTCCTGGAATTGTGCCATTTTGCCTGTTGATCTTGTGTTCATCAGCCTCAGCAGCCTGTAGCTGCCTGAGTTATAAAAAGCCTCTATCTTCAATCCACCTGGAATAAGAAGCAGAGCTGAAGCCCAAAGTCAAGAGGCCTTTGCTTAGCCCCTAGAACTGGGACTCTGAATTTTGACTTTTAACCTCCTAAACTGTAAGAGAATAAATTTCTGTTTGTTAAAGGCATCAGCTCATGTTATTTCTGTTATAGCAGCACTAGAGAACCAAGATACCATGTGAACTTCTAAGAAACATTCTGGCAGTACTTCTTCCAAGAAAAATTTGTTTATTCTTTTGACAGTCCATAGTATATTCAATATTTTTCACCAACACCATAATTCAAATGCATCAAGTCTTCTTCAGTCTTCCTTATTCATTGTTCAGTTTTGCATGCATATGAAACAACTGAAAATACCATGGCTTGCATCAGGCACAACTTAGTCTTCAATGTGACATCTTTGCTCTTTAATACTTGAAGGAATTCTTGTACAGCATATTTGCCCAATGGTGTATGTTTGACTTCCTTACTGTTCCTTTCATGAGTATTGATTATGGATCCAAGTTAAATGAACCCTTAATAACTTCAATCTTTTTTCAACTTGTTATGATGTTGCTTATTGGCCGAATTATGAGGATTTGTTTTTTTTCTATATGTTGAGATGTAATCTATGCCATTGGTTCTTGATCATACACTACCTTCTGAAATGGTTGAATGTTGACCGATTCTTTTTGGCACAGTGACTCTGTATTTCTTCAATCTTTTGAATCTTCATGAATTGTTCAATATTTTACCCATAGAAACCTTGAATATTCCAAATTGAGGCTTCAACTTTTTTCTTCAGTTCTTTCAGCTTGAGCAATGCTGGGTGTGTTTTTCCCTTTTGGTTTTCTAACTCTAGGTCTTTGCGTATTTCATTATACTTTGTCCTCTTGAGCTTCCCTTTGAAATGTTCTGATAAGCTCTTTTCTTCATTGTTTCTTATATTCACTTGAACTATCCTATGTTCAAGAGCAAGTTTCAGAGGTCTTTTCTTTCTTTCTTGTCTTTTTAATGACTTTCTGCTTTCTACATATATGATGTTCTTGATGTTATCTCACAACTAGTGTGGTCTTCAGCCATTGGTGTTCAATGCATCAAATCTATTCTTCAGATAGTCTCTAAATTCAGGTGGGATATACTCAAGTTTTGGGAGCTCTGGTGGCATAGGGAGCTCTGGGGGTGTAGTGACTAAGGCATTTGACTGCTAACCAGAAGGCTGGTGGTTCAAACCTACTAGCTGCTCCTCAGAAAGAAGATTGGGTAATCTACTTCCCTAGAGATACTCCCTTGGAAACCCAAGGAGGGGTCGCCATGAGTTGAAATTGACTTGATGGCAGTGAGTTTGGTGTTTTTGGTTTATAATCAAGTTTGGATTTTGGCTCTGTGAACTTGTGTTAATTTTCTTCAGCTTCAACTTGAATTTACACATGAGCAATTGATGTTTTGTCTCACAGGCAGCCCCTAGCCTTGTTCTGACTGATGATATTGAGCTTCTCCTTTGCTTCTTTCCATGGACATAGTCTATTTGATTCCTGTGTATTTCATCTGGTGAGATCCATGTATATAGTTGCCATTCATGTTGAAGAAAAGGTATTTTCAGTTAATAAGTAGTTGATCTTGAAAAAGTCTATCATGCATTCTCTGGTGTCGTTTCTGTACTTTCCAACCACCCATTTTTCTTCTTTGTTTCAAATTTTCACATTCTCACCACCAGTAATCACCAGCACATCTTGATTGCATGTTTGATGAGTTAACAGTGCAGAAGCTGATAAAAGAAAAAAAAAAAAAAAACCTTCAGTTTCTTCTTCTGTGGCTTTAGTGCTTGGTGCATAAATTTAAATAATAGTTGTATTATTTGGTGTTTCCTTATAGGCATATGGATATTATTCTATCACTGACAAGGTTGTACTTCAGAATAGATTTTGAAATGTTCTTTTTGACAATGAATATGATATCATTCTCTTTAGAATGGCCAGTACCAGTCCATTTCAGCTCACTGATGCCTAGGATATAGGTCTTTATGTTTTTCATTTAATTTTTTTCTTTTTACAATTTCCAGTTTTTCTAGATTCATACATTCCTTGGTCATGATAATTAATGGATATTTCCAGCTGTTTCATCTCATTTTGTGTTGTGCCACATCAGCAAATGAAGGGCTTAAGGCTTTATTCCATCCACATCATTAATGCCAACTCTTCTTTGAGGAGGCATTACTTCTCCAGTCATATTTTGAGTGTCTTTCAGGCTGAGGAGTTCATCTTCTGGGCCCATGTTTGACTCTGTTTTGCTGTTATTAATAAAGTTCTGACTTGTCAATTTTTCTTTCAGAAGTAGACTGCCAAGTTCACAGTCTGTCTTAGTCTAGAAATTCTGCTGAACCCCACCCACCAAAGATGATCCTTCTGGTATTTTAAATACCAGTAGCAAGGAGAGGTCGTTATGAGTCAGGTTTGACTCGACGGCACATAACAACAACAACAACAACAAAGCATAGCTTCCAGCATCACAGAAATATTCAAGCCACCACAGTATGACAAACAGACAGACAAGTGGTGGCAGGTATTAATAGCAACAGATAACTCAAAAAGCTGAGCTGATAGAGAATTGAGTGGAAGAATGTAAAGCAACAGTATGACCACCAAATCCCTTGTCTGCCTAGAAAAAACATAGCAGTTACTCTCAGGAAGAGATGGCCCAGGGGATTCTAGGACACCAAGGATGTCTGATGATGAGATTCAATATGTGACTAGAACTAAATGGTGAGGACCATTGCCCTATTCCTCTTCTCTACAATCAGAATGTTGCAACCATTCTAATAGTGTATCTCAGGCAGAAATTGGACAAATTTTCTCTAGGGAGCTGACCAGCCCAAGATAAATATTTAACAGATACTGAGCAAATGGAGGACTTTCGATGAAATGGTCCAGCCCAATCAGTTGGCAAGCCCCTGCGATGCACACTGAGCTTCCAGTTAGCTTTTACCATTAAAAACAGGAATGGCAAGCCAAAAATCAATAGACTTTGAGAGAAACCTCTAATATGAAATAGTTAACCAAAGAACTAAAAAAAAAAAAAACAAAAAAACAAAAAAAAAAAACTCACTGCCATCGAGTCAATTCTGATTCCTAGAGACCTCCTTTGGGTTTCCAAGGCAGTAAATCTCTATGGAAGTAGATTGCCCAGTCTTCCTTCTGCAGAGTGGCTGGTGGGTTTGAACTGCCAATCTTCTGGCTAGCAGTCAAATGTCCTAGGCACTATACCACCAGAGCTCTTTAAACAAAGAACTAGGGGGAAAATACTGAAGAAAACAAAATTATGTAGGGAAAATAAAATTTTGGGAATATTAAAATCCTCAGAGAGAAAAGAGTTTTAAACATGAAGAGGAACAGGATGCTATAAAAGATATGTTCAGAGAAAAAAGAGTTCTTGAAAATTAAAAGTATGATAGAAGTACAACAAATCTATAAAATGATGACAAATGAAGAAATCACCTAGGAAGTAGAACAATGGGATTTAAAAAAAAAAGGAAAGGAAAATAAGAAAAGAAAGATAAGAAAACTTATGGATCAATCAGTTTAGAAGGTTTAACTTCTGAATGAAATTCTAGGAAGAGAGAAGAGAAAATAGAAGGGAGGCAAACTTTTTAATGAATCTTCCTTATACATAATTCTGGCATCTTGTAGCTTTCATACACTGGTCTTACATGTATCATTATAATCCAGGAAGAACAGATTATTCCTTCTTTCACATGCAAATATTTGAAGAAACACAGTATCTTTAAGACATCATAGGAAAAAGGCCACTGCTGTGTGGTCAGTCCAATAAAATAATCTGATCATAGGAAAAGGTGTTAGGCAGACTTCAGCCCTAGTGAATTTATGTATTCACGCTCATACTTCGATATCAATTTAGTAACTTCCTTGATTGTTTCTCTGATCCTCACTAATTTTCAGTCCAACCCACCTACCCTTGACGTTCTTTATAATAAATGTATATTACTTTGTGATGAGGAACCAATGTACAATTTATAGATAAAATATTAATATGATACCAGTTGTGGCTCTGTACTATACTTGTATAAACCTATTTGCCATGGTTATGGATTGAATTGTGTCCCCAATAAATATGTGATGTAAATCCTAACCTCTATGCCTGTGATAATAATCCCACTAGAAAATAGGTTTTCTTTGCTGTTACTGAAGCAGGATTCAGGGATTTGAGCCAGTTCATTTTGGCTCAACCCCCTGCTGAGAATTTGCATTTCCACCTCAGATATACTGAATCAGAATCTACATTTTAACAAGATCCTCAAGTGACTCTCATGTACACATAGGAATCACTTGGGAATTGTTTTGGTTACGTAGTGCCACTCTGACAAGAATATACCACAAATGGAATAGCTTTAACAAACAGGAGTTTATTCTCTTACAGTTTGGAGGCTTTAAGTCTGAGTTCAAAGTGCCAGGTTCTAGGGGCTGTGTGAAAGCCCCTTGACCTTGGGCTTCAGCTCTGCCTCTTGCTCCCAGTCCACTGAAGCTAGAGGCAGCTCTTCATTCAGGCAGCTACTGGCTGGTGAGTCTAACAAGCCCAAGGCCGACAAATAACATGGCACATTCCCGATGTTACCAAACCACATGACAGACCATTAATTCAAGTCCATTGTAAGTCCCAAGGTCAGCAGAGCATGGCTAGCTGCTGAACAATGACACCACTACATGCAGGGTCCAAGCATGCCATAAGCTAGAGACTATCCCCAAGGCTTCTCCTTATGTACAGGAAGAAGACCACAAAGGCAGCTACTCAGCTGCTTGTGGTAGATCACACCATGGAGTTGATTGTCAGTCTCATCATGGGGAATGACTACCTCTAGCTGCCCAGCCACTCAACCAGGCCCAGCCAAGTTGACATACAAATTTAACTACCACAATTCCACCCCTTGTCACCTTGGCACCTGTACAGATCTTCATTGGATGGCATCTGTACAGATCTCCTTCACTGGGTGGCTCCAGTCCCCTTGATCCTGAGTGGCAACCTCATCCCATTGGTCTGGCAGGCCCCTTTCATCTCCCTCTTGGGCATGGTAGCCCTGCCCCCTCACTCTAGGGCAGCTGCTATGGCTCCATCCCACTGGCCCACATGAACGAGCAGCCCCACACTCCAGAACCAAGTTGGTGAAGGTCTAACTCTTTGAAACCTAGGGAGCTATGGTGATTCCACCCCAAAAAACCACGGGCCTATCCTCTGGGGCTGAATCTCTCAGCTTCTGCTGATTAATGCCTGAGGGCAACCCAATCTTTCTGTCCAAAGGACACTTAGCTTTCTTGCTCCATGGGCCGGCCAACCTGCTACTCCATCTCGTGCTGGTCTCTTCACCAATTAATGCCTGAAGGCAACCCACTGCACCAGGAAACCAGCTACTCAATGGCACCTGGCTTTCTCCTCTGTGGGCTGGTAAGCCTGTTGCTGTTTAATGTCAGTCTCTGGGCTCTGCTACTGTTGTCTTTCATGCTGGTCTCTCTGCTGGTATCTCTCTGCCAGTCTCTTGGCACTGCTCTTGCCGTCTCCCAGGCTGAATGCCAGGGTCTCTCTGCCAGGGTCTCGGGTCAAGGATGCATTCCACTCCTGTTTCCACATTTTAGGTATCTTTCAGAGCAGCACCCCACTCTCTCAGTACCATATTCTGTTCTGGTTACCTAGTGCTGCTCTGACAGGAATATATACCACAAATGGGATGGCTTTAACAATCAGAAGTTTATTCTCTTACAGTTTGGAGGCTTTAAGTCTGAGTTCAAAGTGCCAGGCTCTAGGGACTGTGTGAAAGTCCCTTGACCTTGGGGTTGTTAGCTTCAGCAGCTAGTAGCTGCCTAAATGAAGAACTGCCTCTAGCTTCAGTAGGCTGGGAACAAGAAGCAGAGCTGAAGACCAAGGTCAAGAGGCTTTCACCCAGCCCCTAGAGCCTGGCACTTTGAACTTGGCTTAAAGCCTCCAAACTGTAAGAGAATAAACTAGTGTTTGTTAAAGCCATCCCATTTGTGGTATATGCTTGTCAGAGTGGCACTAGGTAACCAGAACAGATTCTCATGTACACCTAGGAATCACTTGGGAATGTATAAGAATTCTTGTGTGTTTGTAAGAATCACTTGACATCTTGTTAAAATGTAGGTTCTGATTCAGTATACCTGAGATGGAAATGCAAATTCTTAGCAGGGGGTAGAACCAGAATGAACCTGTTTTATGCCCTGGTAGGATTAGCATAGGGTGTATCTTGAGTCAATCTCTTTTGAGATATAAAAGTGATTAAACCAGCAAGCAAAGATACAGACATGGGAGAGGATAGACACAAGCCACATGAAGATCACCCAGGAACACAACCTTAGAAGAGAAAAAGAACTTCCTCCAGAGCCCAGAGAGAGAAAGCCTTTCCCTAGAGCTGGCACCCTGAATTCAAACTTCTAGCCTCCTGAACTGTGAGAAAGTAAATTTCTGTTTGTTAAAGCCATCCACTTGTAGAATTTCTATTACAGCAGCCCTAGATAAATAAGACAGCACCTTACTGTATAATTCAAGTAGTCCTGCATCAAAATAAGATATTGATTAAACACTTCACTATAACTCAGTATGTAAATCAAACTATCGATATTCATCAAACTATGATTTTGAAGAATAATTATTATAGTCTGAGAATTAGGTCACAAAAAAATTAATGAAACTTAGAAAGCCTGTTTTTTAAGTTAAAAAGTAAGTATATGAAATAATATATCATGTAACATGTAGCTAATATAGAATATGCTATATCACTAGACTCAGAAGGAAGATGGGGCAATCTACTTCTGTAGTGATACCCCAAGGAGGGGTTGCTATGAGTCAGGTCCAACTCGACGGCACATAACAACAACAACAATATCACTAGAAACCTGGCTGTAGACCCGGTTCTGTCACTATTTCTAATTCTATAGCAAATCTTTGAGCAATTTCTCTTTCAAAACTTAGAAAATAGAAAGTTTCTACTAGATGGTGACTAATGAGACTTTCAGAATAAATATTCAAGAATTTCATAGCCTAATATTCTCCATGAACAATTCCTTCCTTTGCCATGAGAGCAGAAGAACTGGATGGTGCCTGGCTACCATTATTGAATGTTTTGATCTAAGATTCTGTAGAAGAACCCTGATCAAAAGGGAGAAAATGCACAATGGGATTTCTAATTCTCATGGAATCCAGATATTCTAGATCCATGGAGGCTAGATGAGCCCCTGAAACTATTACCCTAAGATAATCTTTAGACCTTAAACCAAAAATATTTCCTGAAGTCTTCTTGAAACAAAATAATAGTTTAGCTTAACTAGTAAACAATGTCTACCCTAGCATTGTGCTCTTTTAAGAACTGTATGGGATCAAATTGACAACAGCAACAGAAAAGATTAGATAGGAAATTTGGGACAACCACCAGTGGTTCTTTTTTGTTTCCAACTTTTGCATTCCAGTCATCAGTGATAATTAACACATCTTGATTCCATGTTTGGTCAATTTCAGACTGCAGAAGTTGATAAAAATCTTCAATTTCCTCATCTTTGACTTTGGTGCGTAAATTTGAATAACAGTAGTTATTCAAACTTATTTTACCAGTTATTAACTGGTCTGCCTTGTGGACATATGGATATTATCCTATCACTGACAGCATTGTACTTCAGGACAGATCTTGAAACATCCTTTGCAATGATGAATGCCACACCATTCCTCTTCAAATTGTCATTCCCGGCATAGTAGATCATATGGTTGTCTGACTCAAAATGGCCAAAACCTGTCCGTTTCAGATCTTTAATGCCTAGGATATCAATCTTTATGTGTTCCATTTCATTTTTGACAACTTTCAATTTTCCTAGATTCATATTTTGTACATTCCATGTTCCAGTTATTAATGGATGTTTGCAACTGTTTCTCCTCAGTTTGAGTCATGCCACATCAGCAAATGGACATCCCGAAAGATTTAATTTACCCATATCATTAGGTTGGTTCTACTCTGATGAGGCAACTCTTTTCCAGTCGTACCTTGAGTGCCTTCTGACCTAAGGGGCTTGTCTTCCTGTGCTGTATCGGACAACATTTCCAGGCTATTCATAAAGTTGTCCAGTAATGTATCAGACAGTGTTTCCCTGCTATTCATAAGGTTTTCCCTGGCCAATTCTTTGAGAAGTGGATGGCCTCTTCTTTCTTCCTAGTGTGTCTCAGTTCTTCCTAGTCTTGAAACCTGTGTACCATCTGCAACCCTGCTGGCTTTTGAAACACTGGTGGCACAGCCACAAGCCTCACAGCAACACACAAACCACCACAGGATGACAAAGTGACAGACAAGTTCATCTCCTTTAGATGCTGGAAAACTCTCTACCCTCCCTTTACCTAGTTCCTACCCGGATCCTGCTGCTTTGTCATCCTTGGCGGTTCCCTCCCTTTCCTGCCTGGGAGGTTGGGTCCTGTCTCCCAACAGCAAACATGGCAGGCTGCTAAATGAAGACCCAGCAACATGCAGGGTCCAACTGTGCCAAAAGGCCTCAATGCTTCTCCTTATAAAATGGAAGCAGACTACACACTAAGACAGGTACTCAGCTGCTCCAGTAGATTCCACCGTGGAGTTGATTGCCATTCTTACCATGGGGAATAACTACAACCAGCTGCCCAGCCACTCAAAACCAGGCCCAACCAAGTTGATACATAACCTTAACTATCACAGAGGGTGAGAATGGTTGAACAACTTGAAGAATATAATCAATGTCACTGAATTTTACATTTAGAAATTGTTGAATTGGTATATGTTCTACTGTGTATATTCTCAAAATGACAACAAATAAAATATATATTTTTTTAAAGTATAATAAGAATTGCCTAGGGTCTGGCGTTAAAATGTAGATTCCGATTCAGTATATTTGGGGTGGAAATGCAAATTCTCAGCAGGGGTATCAAACCAGAATAAACTAGTTCAAAGCCCTGTTACTAACAAAGGTATTATAACTCTTGGCTTTGCTATGGAAGTTGATTATTTATTTGTTTTATTTTAAGCTCTTCCATTTGGCAAAATTCCTGTTTTAGAAGTCGATGGTCTTACCCTTCACCAGAGTCTAGCAATAGCAAGATACTTGACCAAAAACACAGGTAAAATGTTTATTGTGTTTAAAAGTTTTTAATAAAAATAATACATTATATATTCAATATTAATTAGTTTATTATTGAACATGCGGTGGAAAAAAGGGAGTCCCTGACAGGTGTAAGCAATTAAGAACCCAGCTACTTCCTGGAAGTTTGGCAGTTTGAGTTTACCCAGAGGTGTCTAAGAAGAAAGGCCTGGTGATCTAGTTCAGAAAAATCAGCCTCGGAAAATGGATTACAGTTCTACTCTGACACGCATGGGGTTGTCATGAGTTGAAGTTGACTTGACAGAAACTGGTTTGGTTTGGTGCAAAGAAAAATGGAATTAAATGTTAGAAAAGTCTAAATACACCATATTTATCAGGTTCCATAAATTCCTTAATTAATTTTATGCTGTCCACTGACCCCCTTCTGCCCCATACCTCCTTGGCTCTGTCCCAAGCCTTTATTGAAATTTAGCTGAAAAACTGGAAAAGTATGTCTCACCCCAAAACTTTTACAAGTATATGTATCACAAGTTATTAGAGAAGATAAGCTAACAGGAAATGCATGTGGAAGTTGAAATTCCTCTGACTATTAAAATCATGTTCTTCATGATGTCCTTCATCCAAGTCCTGCTAAAAAATAAGTCTTTTTTGCTGGGTCTGAGTGTCATCTGAGACATCCTCAAATGAGTGGTTGACTTCTGGGTTGTTCTGTTTGTGGATGTACCCCATAGCATTAATGAAGAGAAATAATAATAATAAAAATAAACTGTCCTGGTTACCTCGTGTCACTCTGACAAGAATATACCACAAATGGAATGGCCTTAAAAAACAGGAGTTTGTTTATTCTCACAATTTGGAGGCTTTAAGTCCAAGTTCAAAGTGCCAGGTTCTAGGGGCTTGGTGAAAGCCCCTCAACCTTGGGGTCCAGCTCTGGCTCCTGCTCTTGGTCCACTGGAGCTAGAGGCATTTCTTCACTCAGACAGCTGCTGGCTGCTGAGGCTGAAAAGCCCCAAGGTTGACAAGCAAAAAGGCACAGTCCCGATGTTATCAAACCACACGGCAGACCATTAACTTAAGTCCATTATAAGTCCCAAGGTCGGCAGAGCATGGCAGGCTGCTGAGCAAAGACACGGCTACATGCAGGGTCTAAGCATGCCATAGGCTGGACACCATTCCCAAAGCTCCTGCTTATATATGGGAAGCAGACCACATACCCAAAGGCAGCTACTCAGCTGCTCCCAGTAGATTGCACCGTGGAGTTGATTACCAGTCTCATCATAAGGAGTACTGCATCTGGCTGCCCAGCCACTCAACCAGACCTAGCCAAATTGACACAAAAACTTAACTACTACATAAACCTAATTCTGTTCTTTGCCTGATGCCCTTTCTCCATCCGGTATTTCACTGTCTTCTTTTCTCTCCTCTCACATTCTTTTTAAATAAAAAGTCACTTTTGGCTTCTTTGAAAGCCCCTTGCTTTCTAATTAATCTACAAATCACCATTCCTTTACCTCACCTATCACTATCACTATCCAACTCACTATCACTATCACTGGAAGCAAGACTGGGCAATCTGAGGAGTTCCAGCAAGATGGCGTACTAGGCAGAAAGACTGCACAGACCCTCTTCAACAAAGAAAAGGGAAACCAATTAACACAAGCACAGAAGATAATCTTGGACCCCTGAGCCTTGAAGGGAAGGATATAGAAGTGGACTAAACCCCAACTAGCAGAAGGATTTGAGTGAAAATACAAAAAAGGAGACGGACGGAGTTGTGGTCTGGCAGCAATCCTGAGCAATCCTGATGGCACAGACAGCTTGGAGATTCCTGAGTGCTGGTAGGACCTAAGAATTAACCTAAAAATCACCCTGCTAGCCAGGGACTGCACGCAGGGCTGTGAATGGTGGCTGGGGAACAAACGGAGAAGGTGAAGAGAAAGGTGGGCTGAACTATGGACTTTTGCCGGTCCAGAAGGTGCCGCCATTTTGAAGGTTTAAAAAGTGGCTTGACTATTTTGGATATTTAAAGAGACAGTGCTCTCGTAGATTCCTGGGGCTTAATAACACGTTCTGCTTTCCAGTAACCCCAAGGACACTCAGGACCTGCAAGACTGAAAAGGTACAAGATTCCTCTTGTTACTCTTATATCCCACACCTACTTGGTGAAGAGAAGTGTGGCCATCCCCCACCCTCACCTACCTTCTGGGCACACAGGAAGTCCATCACAGTCTGTGTGTTCAGACAGAGCCTGGGTGCCCTGCCCTGTCCTCCACCGATTTTTTTTCTCTCTCTTAATCTTAATCTTCTTACTCTTCCCTTACCAGGCCCTAGTTTTCAGCATTTTTTCTTTTCCCTTTGCCTGGTTGAAATTTTTTATTTTTTTAAGGTTTTTTTTTTTTTTCTTTTTTCTTGTGATTAACCCTATTCCCTATTTTTCTTTTTGCACATTTCCCATTTTTTTCTTTATTATTCTCCTTCCCTACTTTTGTTTTTCTTAGTGCCCTATCCCCAGATATTGCAGGTTGTCTTGTTTTTTCTCCTTTTTTTCCCTTTTTTCTTTTTTCAGTTACTATTCCTGTGTGATTTCATGGTGTGTTTTTCATCCATATGCTATTATTTTTTTATGGTTATTCAATTTTAATTTGTGTCTAACTGAGTGGGAGACAACAACAGTCTCCATAAGACACAACTACACCCACATCTCCTGCAACTTCACTTACTGAGTGAGAGCCACTAACTCCTTCTCCACCAATGGGCCAATGATTAAAAAAAAAAACACCAAGAAGAGCCTGAATCACCCTTGGCTACTCTTCACAAACCGTTAACAGAGATCGAAATACAACAATGTCATGATGCCTCGGAGACAACAGACCATCACAGTCCACACAAAAAAGCAGGATAAAGTGCAGAAACAAGGGAACAGGATACAGACACAGAACACATCCCTGAGGAAGAAGCAACATTGGAACTCTCTGATAAGGAATTCAAAAGAATTATCTTTAGGTATCTTCAAAGGATTGAGAGACAGACCAAAGAAAACACAGGA
>NW_006922239.1:940849-945101 GCF_000298275.1 Orycteropus afer afer
GAGGTTGCTATGAGTCGGAATCAACTCGATGGCAGTGGGTTTTGTTTTGGTTTTTGTCACTATTGCTATCATTACCACCACCACTGAGATCCAAGCCTTAGATATGTGGTAAGATCACAAAATAAAATGGGTCCTAATTATTAGACCCCTTTTTAAAAACAGAGTTATGTGTGTAAAGATATTAAATTATCTGTTAGGCTAATATGCCTTAAAAAATGAAGTTCAGAAGGGTTGGAGATTATTTCTGACTATGGAAATTAAGTTTCAATGTAAAAAAGACATTTGAGTTGAGTCACCAAAGATGCCTGTGATTTCAAGTCTTGGGCTTAGGCAGTGGTTTTCAAATGTTGTTGTTGTTGTTGTTGTTATGTGCCATCAAGTCAGCCCCGACTCAGCGACCCCTCCTTGGGTTTCCGAGGCAGTATCACTACGGAAGTAGGATTGCCCAACCTTCCTTCCGAGGAGTGGCTGGTGTTAGGTGTTATCAAAATCACCTGGGAGGCTTCTTAAAACTCAGGGTGCTGGGTCCTAACTTCAGAGATTTGGATTCATTCAATCTCAAGTGAGACTCAAGTATTTGCATTCTTAACAATTTACCAGATCATGTTGATGCAGCTGATCCAAGGATGTTTCTTTGAGAATCGCTGATTGGGATATTCCAGGCAGAGAGGAAGTTTGTGTGAGAAAAGAAAAAGAACTGCAAATTTGCAGGGTGGGAAGTAGAAAGAGAAGCATCTAGAAAAATGGACTAGGATCTAGTTAGAAGATACAGAGACTTCATTCCTAAGGCAATTGTAGGTTTTAATGTAGGCATTTATGCTTTTCTGCATTCTTTACCTCAAAGCTGTGATTTTGGAAAGATTATTCTCACCATACTTTATAGTTGATTGACATGACCAGAAGCAGGGAAGCACATTAGGTCATCATTAAAACAGTGTTATCCGTAGATGGCAATAGATAAGAAGAGGGAGTGAGAAAAATGAGAATGTTTGTAGTGGTAGAATTATCATAGACATTATTAGACATTATATGACAGATATTGGGAAAGGGGGTATGGGACTGTTTATCTAACCAGGACAGCAATGGCAAGGCAGGTGACAGCTTGAACATGGTAACATTTATTTATTTATTTATTACTTTCACAACTTTCCAACCTTTCGTAACCCTCTTCAAAGCAGGGCTAAAATCTGGTTCAAGGCAGTTCAGTCATGGCTTATGCAGGGACATCAGAACAGATGCAAATTTATAAACTTTGAGTATATCAGAGTGATAACTAGCACAGGAAAATTATGGTTGAAGCCCTAGAATGGGAAATTGAAAGAAGTGTTATGAGCCTTTTCAGAATCTGACATAGGAGATCAGATTATTGTCAGGACTGTGGGAAGTAACATACTTTCAAAGTAAGGCAACTGGCTGCCATCTTTGACTTGGGCACCATTGTTTGCAACTCTGCAGATCAAGAAATTTGGTTGCTATGTAACACACACACTGCCTTGTTTTGTAGGAAGGAGATTAAGTTTCCAGCAGTGCATCAACCTGTAATTTTCCCCCTTCTGGTTATTGTTCCAGTACATCTACATTTTATAAATTCAGGTTCTTTCCCATTTCACTTTGTCAGCTGTGACTCAACCATTAAGAGCTGATTTGAAATGCCACTTCAATGTCTGTCCTCACTCAACCACAAGTGTCACGCAGGCAGATGATTTGTCTGTTTTGTTCACTTTTGTGGGTTCACTTGGGGCTGACCTACAGTTGGACCCCAGTAATTATTTGTTGGTTGAATGAAAGAAGAGCTGGTTTGAAGTAGGAAGTGATGGCTCCATTTTGGTATTTGTTTAAGTTCAGGGGCCAAAATGACACATGGGAGAAATAGCCACAGAGAAGCTGAGAATGTACCTTTTGAGTTTAGGACTAAAAATGTTGAACAAAGAGTCATCAATTGATATTGGTGGCTATAACCCCTAGTGTGGAAGTCAAAGTAGTGAATGACTGAATACATCCTATGATAGAGTTCTAAGGGAATTTTCAAGGCCAGAAAGAAGAGTCAACCTTTGAATATCACAAAAAATATAAAAATTCAAAATTATTTTCTTTCTTTCACTTTTAACAACTTATTTACAATGGTGGTACAGTTTATATGCATTTCATCCATTTTTGGTATGCTGTTCCTTGATTTGTTGTGTAAAAGCAGTTCATTCTAGACTGTTTCTGCAATGAGCAATTTTAAATTGACATCAATGAGAAAATATTTAGGAAAAGCAATGATTTTTCTTTTTTAGGAAAAATGCTCAACAAATGGAAAGAAAAAACAACTTCTAGCTTCCAGGCAGAAAACAAATGCTCCTGAGAGATATTATCAAAATTAACTGCAAATATAATTATTTTACAAAACAAATTATAATGCATATGCAGGTTATTTATTGTAATATTGCTTGCATTAGCAAAAGATTGAAACAATTAATCAGCTGTTGTTAGTTGTTATTAAATGCCATTGAGTCAGTTGTGAGTCATAGCAACTTGATGTACAACCAAACAAATCAGCTGAAGATAGTTAAATAATTTATGGTACATCTACAGAAAAGAATCCTATGTACCTGAAACAAAAAGTGAGACACTCTTTAGGTACTTGTAAAGAAAGACCACTAAGATACAAGGATGTCAAGGGGTGCTATATATTCTTATTTGCTTGCATTTTCATTTTTTTTAAATTGAAAATACATAAGAAACAAAAGTGGTTATCAATAAGGTAGGTAGGTAAGGGAACAAAAAGGTGGTAGATGGGAACAGGAGTTCAAACAGTCTTCACTGGGTATTTTATATTGTTTTGTATATTTAAACCATATGAATATATTGCCTATTAAAAGAAAATAAGCCTTTTTATATAGTAAAATAAATTGAGCATATTCATGAACATAAAATAGCCTCTCTCTTTCCACAGATTTAGCTGGAAAAACAGAATTGGAACAATGTCAAGTTGATGCTATTGTGGACACATTGGATGACTTCATGTCACGTTTTCCATGGGCAGAGAAAAAACAAGATGTAAAAGTAATGTGATTACTTTGCTATAACTATAATTAATCATATACTACTTGCCAAGCACTGTGTAGTTGTTGTTGTTGTTGTTGTTATGTGCCGTCGAGTCGGACCCGACTCATAGCGACCCCTCCTTGGGTTTCCGAGGCAGTATCACTGTGGAAGTAGATTGCCCAACCTTCCTTCTGAGGAGTGGCTGGTGTTATTGTTAGGTGCCATCAAGTCAGCTATGACTCATAGAGACAATACAATAGAATGAAACACTGCCTGGCCCTGCACCATCTTCCCAGTGCTGTAATTGAGCCCATTTTTGCAACCACTGGGTCAATTCATCTCATTAAGGTTCTTCCTCTTTTTCCCTAATCCTCTCTAGTGGTGTAGTGCCTAAGGCATTTGACTGCTAACTAGAAGGCTGGCAGTTCAAACCACCAGCCACTCCTTGGAAGGAAGATTGGGCAATCTACTTCTGTAGTGATACCACCTCGGAAAACCAAGGAGAGGTTGCTATAAGTCGGATCCAACTCCACAGCGGTGAGTTTGGTTTTTTGTTTTTTTCTATTTTACCAAGTATGATGTCCTTTTCCAGGGACTGATCCTTCCTGCTAACATATCCAAAGTACATGAGACAGTCCCACCATCCTCACTGTAAGCATTCCGGCTGCGCTTCTTCCAAGAGAGATTTGTTTGTTCTTCTGGAAGTCCATGGTAGAATCAATATTCTTTTCCAGCACCCTAATTCAAAGGCATCAATTCTTCTTCCGTGTTCCTTATTCATTGTCCAGCTTTCACATTGTGTTAGGTGCTTTAATAAGTTCCTTGTTATCAAAGTTATGCATACACGTAATTTTAAAACATAAAATAATATTTAAAAGCTTACAAAAAAAGTACAGAGTTCCCTGTCTGATTCCTTCACTTTACTCCTTTCCCAGATGCAACCCATTTTTAACCCCTTTAACTGTTTCTTAGGGATTCATTCTTCTCCATATTTCTATAACCAAAAACCAAACTCACTGCTGTAGAGTCGATTTCAACTCATAGTGACCCCTCCTTGGGTTTCCAAGGCAGCAGATCACTATGGACATAGATTGCCCTGTCTTCCTTCCAAGGAGTGGCTGGTGGGTTTCAACCACCAGCCTTCTGGTTAGCAGTCAAATACCATAGGCACTACACCACGAGAGCTCCTGATATTTCTATAGGATATATTAATATGGTTTTC